>NW_026000093.1:36969874-37155066 GCF_001458135.2 Marmota marmota marmota | reverse complement strand
ATATTTATGATTGTTATGTCTTGTTGGTGTATGGTTCCCTTAAGCAGTATGTAGTGTCCCTCTTTATCCCTTTTGATTAACTTTGGCTTGAAATCTATTTTATTTGATATGAGTATGGACACTCCTGCTTGTTTCCGAAGTCCATATGTGTGATATGATTTTTCCCAACCTTTCACCTTCAGCCTATGTATGTCTTTTCCTATCAAATAGCATGTTGAAAGTTTTAACGCAGGAAATTTTCTTTCAAAAATTCATTAATTGTTTGTTTGTTTTTGGCACGTTATATCAGTTGGGGATCTGTTTAGGCTAGCAGCAGAAATGGGCCAATTTAATGACAAAAGCAACTTATTATAAATCTATTCAGGAACTTACTGTATTGAATTGAGGACTGGGGAATCAGATAGAATGGGAAAAGGCAGCCCTGGAAGGTCTCCATGGCAGCAGATGTCAGAACAGTGTTACACAAGGACCATCGCTGATGAGAGTGAACTCTTCCATCCCTTCCACTCTCAACCTGCTGAAGACTCACGGTCCTCAGAGAATGAGACCAAACCCAGGCTTGCTTCTTAGCTGTAGTAGACCCTTGAGTGGGAGGAATTAAAGCAAAAAGCCTCCAGGAATTCTTTGGGCTTCTGGTAGGCACCAGGATTTATTATGGCTCTTGGGGAGGTCTCAAGGAAAGAATGGATCTTGGGTAGTTAAGAAATGATCAGTGGGCTGGGGATGTGGCTCAAGCGGTAACATGCTCGCCTGGCATGTGCAGGGCGCTGGGTTCGATCCTCAGCACCACATAAAAATAAGATATAGATGTTGTGTCCACCGAAAACTAAAAAATAAATATTAAAAAAAATCTCTGTCTCTCTCTTAAAAAAAAAAAAGAAATGATCAGTGCGTATTAGCATGCACTTGTTCACCTAGGCTAATCTGATCAGTCTCAGGATTCACCGTTTCCCAACTGTATGGTGTTATGTAAGTTCTTAACCTCCGTGGGGGGCAATTTTTCTCATCTATCAAGTGTGAGTACCAATATAGAGTCCTACATAATTAAGACTAACTAAGGTGTCATATGAAATGTGGCTATTACAGCATCTGTCACATTGTAGGGACTCAATAAATGATAGTTATTGTTGGTTGATCTTTGTGTACGTAGTATGAGGCTGTTATGTTTACAGGAGGAAAATAAGCAGCAATTATTTTCTCCACCTTTGAGCAGTTTGTGGTTGAATCAGAATAAAAATTACATGTGATTTAATTTAATCCTCACAACTACCTGGGGTTAGGTATAGACATTTTTTTAAAAATTCCTTTTTTCATCAGAGATTTGGAGAATTTAAGCAACTTGATAATGGTCACTTGGCTCTTATGTGCCAGAAGTGAGGCTTGGGCCAAAGTTTCTTGAACCCAGTGCTTTTTGTATTTGGAAAGGTAACAATATCTCAGTGAAGGATAGTTACTTAATTCAATTCCAATCAGAACATTTTATCAAATACCTACTATGAGAATCTGTTATGCTGGGTATCATGAAGGGATTTAAATAAAATTAATACATAGTCCCTCATCTCAAGAAGTTTGTAGTCTAGGGAGAAAAATGGCTATGTATACAACTTACTGAAATATAAGATAATGCATAATAAATTCTGTACTTTTAATTTAGTTCTTTCAAGTAACAGCTATTGGAGGCTAACATCAGACTCTGTATTAGGTGCTAAGATTTGGAGGTTAGCAAAACAATAAGTAAGCTGTTTTCCAGAGGCTTATATGTTGTTGGTTGGACCCCAACAAGAAGCATAAAGCAAATATACATGTAAGATAATTTTACATATGCAGAAGTACTGGAAAGAAAATGCACTTTTGTGACAGCGACTTGGTGTAGGCCTCTTTCCATGGAAGGCCATTCCAAGGGTCTGAAGAGGTCAGTTATATGAAGATGTGTGGGAAAAAGTATTCCAGGCAGAGGGAACAAGTACAAGGACCAGGAGGTGGGGATGAACTGGGAGTTCTGAAGAGTGAAAATGAGCTTTATGAGATGAACATAGAGAGCAGAGAGAAGAGTGGTTCACATGTGATCTGGGGATGTAGGAAGGAGTAAAAAAAAATGTAGAGCTTTGGACACTGCCCTTAGTGGTGTCTATTCTATTGTTTTAAATTTAGTGGAAGACTGAATTTAAGACTGAGGAAATATAACATTTGTCTGGGGCTCTAAGAAGAGAAAGAGTAATATTACTTGGAAGAAGTTATAGAAGGCATGGAGAAGGAGATTGACCATTGAGATTGCAGGGTAGGTGCTCCAGGAAAAGGGGACATCATCGTCAAAGAAAAAGAGATTAGGGGACTGGGGTTGTGGCTTAGTGGTAGAGCCTGGCACGTGAGATGCCCTGGGTTCCATCCTCAGCACCACATAAAAATAAATAAGTAAAATAAAGGTATTGTGTCCAACTACAACTAAAAAATAAACATTAAAAAGAGAGAGAGAGGAGAGAGAGTTGAGAAGTGGGAAGCATGTTTGAGCAACGGTGAGTTTCCCAGGGTGGCAGAAGCATTTGATACCAGGGAGGATGTGGTGAGGAGGAAGCAGGGTACCAGGCTGTTTCTGGACAACATTCTCTAGGCAGCTGGAAAGGTTCTGCATTTCAGATGATGCTGGTGAATCTATGAAGGATATTAGAAGTGGCAGGAAGACCATGGATGAGGTTCCTGCAGTAGGTCATCTGAGAGATGAAAAAGGGCTGAGTAGTGAGAATGAAAACGAAGAGCCAGAGACAGGAGCTCTGGGCACGAGGAGCTGGCGGCACTCCATGGGGAATGGGGTGTGAGTGGCAAGGGGGAGGGAGAAACTGAAGATGAGTGCAAGGCAAGTTAGGGATGCCCTTTTCTTTGAGAGGAAGGTTGGAGGAACAGGGTGGAGACTTCAATTTCTAACAAGCAGCATGGGAGGTATTGGCAGGGCTTGCGCATGAGGATGCTGAGAGACAGCTGGAAAAGCAGAGCGGGAGCTCAGGAAGTGTGGCCTTTAAGAGCACACCTATCCCAACTAATTTCTTATAATCTGTGAAAAATTTTGTGAATTTTTAGATATTTGCTATTTTCAAGAAGACAGAAGTTTCACAAGTGTTTGTCAGAACCAACTGGCATTTTCTACCAAAGGAAAGGTTTTCATCTTCAAAAAACAGAACGTTCAGTAAAGAGAAAGCTGGTTGATGATTTCTACTTCCTTCTCTCACTTTGGAAGCTGAGTTATCAGACATGTTCAGGCACAAGGAATAACATTAGGGAATATTATAACACTTCCCAGTGTTGAAAGGAAAAAGTTCTTGCAAAAACCCTATAATTCATGATAAAGAGCAGGCAATCTCTCTTGTCCCTGTAGAAGATAATAAGAGGAAGTCATAGGATGCACAATTTTTCTTACAATTCATGTTTGGCTACTGTGATTGTTGTAGCAAAATATCAGACACCAAAGACTTGGTCTGGGGGCCATTATAAATAGCTAGGTGAGACGCTGTTTTTTTTTTTTTTTTTTTTTTAATTTGATGAACCTTTAATTTATTTATATGTGGTGCTGAGATTCGAACCCAGTGCCTCACACATGCAAGTGCTCTACCTCTGGGGGCTAGAGCCCCAACCCAAGGTGAGACTGTTTTATAAGGAATTACAAAGTTTGAATTTGGAATAAATGATTCTCTTTTGCACCAAGTTGAACCAGTTAATATGAAGAATGGAGGGTTTGTGTCTAGTACAAACCACTGCCTGAGTGGGAGCCTCACTCCCCGCTGCTTCTCCTTGGTTGCATATTCCTATCTTTCACGACAGTTACAATTTCTCCTCATGAACCAGGCAGTAACTTCTTTGCTCATACTAATTTGAAGGTATGGAGATGCCTAATTCACCAACAAAGGTCATTTTTAATTGCTGTCTCTAATGTCTCAGGACTGCATCATCGCTTATCCAGCATGACTCAGCCCAGGCACAGCACTGACGCACTGAGCTCCTAAGAGACCAGAGCTCATGTCACAGGCTGACTGGCCGACTAATCCACATGAGCCACAGAAAAGCAATGAGGCTGCCGGTAAGGGTGCTGAATCCTTGGCTGACCTCAGTGATCCAGGCTAGAAAAGATGGCTCATTCTGAGGGAGATCAATAAATTTTGCAGTGTTTCTATTATTGCTGTAACTATTGCCTTTCTGGTTTTTTTTGTTTGTTTATTTTTCCAAATTGTTTTGGAAGGACTTGGATATAGACACATGCATACTCTTTGCCAAAAGCATACTGTAATGGAAGTAGTTCAGGGAGTGGGGAATCTCGGTAGCTGGTCCCCTGGGCAAATCACTTGGCTTCTGATTCTTATTTATCTTCCTATCACCTTGGTGTTTCAAACTCATTCTGTGTCAGGTGCTTGTATACTCTTCATAGCAAGCTCAGGAGGAAAATGCCATCACCCTTGT
The DNA here is from genome assembly GCF_001458135.2 of Marmota marmota marmota. Classification (NCBI taxonomy): domain Eukaryota; kingdom Metazoa; phylum Chordata; class Mammalia; order Rodentia; family Sciuridae; genus Marmota; species Marmota marmota. The sequence goes on along the minus strand of NW_026000093.1, from coordinate 37,150,623 downwards.
TTGACAGTTGGAGGAACTGTCAGTTTCTCAAGGACACATTTCTGGTAAGTAATGAATTTGAAATCTTAACTATGCCAACCCCTTCTCAGAGCCAATGTTCTTTAACTACTCTCCTAATCTTCCTCTCATCAGTAAAATATGGATGATAATAACACCTGTCTTAAGGGTGGTTATACAGATTAAGAAATAGAACTGTGAAGGGTGTGGTACCTTACTACACATTAGGCGATCAATACACGGCTGACAGTATTACTAAAACGAATGAAGAAAAATATCCACTGGAGCATCCATAGCAGTGAAGTCCTTGACGGAACGTCCCCTTTGACTCTTCTGTGTGAATTACTGTGATGTTACCAGCACTTAAAGCAGAGGGCAAGTAACCCCACTCAGAGGAATGAATCTCTCTAGTAGTGAATGTTAGATCCTATAGCATCTGGATGGAAACATGTTTCGATGCATTTTGAATAATTCTTATAACACCCACATCATTCCCTGTTGATCCCAGAATACTTCCTCTTGGATAAGATTTGCTCTAACAAAAATGAAACTGTCAGGTTTGAGGCTGTGTACTGATGGAGGTTGAAGGAGGCTAGGGTTCCAGAACAAGTGTGGGGAGCAAAACTCAGGTTAGCAAAGTACCATTCCTGATAGCTGCGGTGAATGTATAAACAAATGCCAGCAAAGGAGAAAAAGCAGGAGAAAGAGGTTTTTAGATTTTTACTAGAATAACAGCCACAGGGTGAATGTTGGTTTTGAGAATTCCTGGTTAGGACACATAAAGCAGAGTAAAACAGAATGTGGTCTGGCCATGTATATCATTAGTGTTTAGACATCAAGAGGCCAAGGGAACAGAATTGTTTCTAGTGAGAAAGAACATCAGGGGCTTTCCTTAATGAAGACTGACCGTGACCTACTTGACACTAAGGAGAGTATTATCTTATTGGCTTTTTTTTTTTTTGCCTTGTGGTACTGGAGATTGAACCCAGGGTTTTGCACATGCTCAGCAAGTCCTCTATGTCTCTCTCTTATTCACCAGTATGTACCTAAAGCCTAGTGGACTTCCTGTCAGAGGGAGTACTTCAAACTTCTGACGAAGGCATGAGTGTCTAATAATAAGCATGACTAACAGGAATAGAGAATGAGCAAGGTCGACTTGTCAAGATGAATGATCATCCGCTCTTGTCTTGATGGGCTACACCCTTGGAAATCTCTAATGTGGACCTTGACCCAGCTGGCTGCCAAAGAACAGCAGACCAAGCTGCAGATCATAGTTCAGGCTTCTGAGCTTCACTCCCTAGGGGCATTCCCTGGCACAGGAGGCAGGAGAAATCAGCTAGGACAGATGATGCCCTTTTCATTTGTGTCTGGTGAATGGTGGAGGATCTAAGGGCAGATGGGCATCTTGGATGGAAAAAAAATTTACAAGATTGAGTTCAAAATCTTAAGGGAAGCAAGGAGAGACAGGAGAAAATTATAGAAAGCTGTTGTACTTTTCCGGATCCACAGCACAAGTAGGAAGGATTTGACTGCAATGAACTTCAAGAGACAATGGAGTTTAGGAAAGCTGGTTTTTGTAATCATAACATCATCTCTTAGGACTAGGGACCACAAATTCCAGAGTTCAGAATATCAAGAGGAATAACAAAACTTAAATGGCTTATTTGATTATCACAATAGACCTATCAGATAGGAATTTTTATTATCTGCATGTATAGGTGCTGGGACTAAAGTTCAAATAGGATAGAAAATTGTCTACTGTCACATAATTAGAAGTGCGGGACTTGTCATTAGTCCTCATTACTTAGTAGTTCCTATCTTAAAGATTGTTATGAGGATTAAGGTATAACAAATGTTGCAGAAAAGGTGGTGGCAGCCATGTTCAGTTCTTCACAGTAGACAGTGGTCCAGTGATTAGACAACTTAACCTTGTGTACTTATTGATTGTCTGGCTTATAACAGTGGGTTTTTTTTTTGCATAGTTTTCCCCTGACATTTCCTACATAGTGTATAAAATAGTTCATGAATTAATATTTATAAACTGATACTGTTGTTGTTTTAAGTTTTGGTATATATTTATCAACTTCATATATTGATAACCTAAAATGTATGTGGTAGGTGCTCCAATTCACAGATTCATAAGAGAACCAATACTTGTTTTATAATAAAATAGATAGTATATGAAATTACATGTCTGAACAGGAAAGAGGAAAATAAATTTTTCTCAGTATTATCTAACATTCACGGAATGAGATATGATATAAATGACGGGATATATGTGAAAGAATACAGGACACAGGACTAATTTTCCAAGACCAATTCTGTGCTTGATGCTGGAGAACTTTATTTATAATGTGTAATCTACTATTTATAACCTTGAGCATAATACTATTCTTACTTTAGAGAGAAGGAATGTCAGCCTGAGAAAAGTTAGCTGACCTCACAACTAATACATGGTGGGACAAGGATGTGAATACAGTGATAAAGCTGCCCTTTCAGCACATCACACAGCCTATTTTGTAAACTTTACGTAGCACCAAAATGGTAGGGTCATTCAGAGTTCATTGCATGAAACAGAAACCACTCTCTAAGTATTTTTAGCAGATAGGGGTTTAATTCAGGGATTTTAAAGCTTACAAATTTATGGAAAATGTCAAAGGAGTGGGTTCTAGGATAAGCCTCCTAGATGAGCCCTAGAAATATGCAGAAGTGGTACCCCTGGAATCCCATGGGAATTATGCCCAAGCAAGAACTATATCTACTGCTTCCCTAAGGAGTCTAGATAATGGACAATTAAAATAGTTATCTAGAGAAATTGAATTAGGAATCCACTGCTGCTGCTATTGTTTCTGGATGCTCAAGAAACAGGAAAATGGATAATACAAAGTTTCTGTAGGCAAGCCCATGACTGTCTCTGCCTTGATTCTATCTTCTGCATTTTACCTAAGCCTATTAACATGGGGGAACATGATGTGTATATAGAACTTTAGCCACAAGTGAGTTTGGGGAATGCAAATTTTAACTTTCCAGCTTTTCAATTGGAAAGAGAAAAGAATAGAGGTCTAGAACACCATCCCAGAACAGGTAATGTTATTATTCAAAATGTAGTAATTATTATCATACAATTATTATCTTTGAACTTGGTGGGCCACAAAATGGAGAACTAACTTATGTTGCAATGCTTACCTGATCTTTCAGTCTTTTTGCTCCTCTTCATAGCAGTCGGACACTCCCACCTGAGTAGGACCTCTGCTTTAGACACAGCTCCTGCTTTTTATCAATGCACAAAGCAATTTTTGTCTAACAGCAGTTTTATGGATGACTGGCTGTACTGAAATGTAGTGCTTTACCAACCATGAACCTTGACATGTTTATAACAGAGATTTAATCTGAAAATATGCAAGAGGGAGGCTTCTGAATATAATTTATAATCAGACCAACTTTCATGTAGGTGTTGAACAGCCTATAAAATTAATACTTGGGCCTTGAATTTTGAGGTTAATTTTGCCCTCCTTCAAGAGACACAGTGACATTAGTAGGTGAACTGAAGGTTGAAATCCCAATTGCTTTGAATGGACATCAAGCCTTATGAATTTGCATTAGTACTAAAAACAGCAGGGGCATAGTATAATTAACATCTATGAAATTCCATTTTTTAATACAAAACAAAACCTAGAATGAACTTTACAAAGGACCTTTGGATAAACACTCTGTTATGTCATAGCTAACAGTGTCAATGGTCTTTGTTATTATAATTGAAGATCTTTATTTCTGGAAGTTTGTGGGCTTTTTCTGAATTTTCAAAATATTCTTTATTATGTGTTGACTTTTTATCCCTTAACTCTTTAAATCATGTACTATTTAATGGAACAAGTTTTTATTTCTTCTCCAGGGCATTCAGTTCCTAAAATTGAATAACAACTTCACATGCCTACATTTGGCCTGAAGTGTTTATATGCTTTAATTAGTGTTGAAATATTTCTTAGCTTTCAAAGCACTTTTATGCATACTATAATCCAAAGCAAAGGGGAAAATACTACTATTCAAATGACTGCTCTGTTCTAAAAGTACTCAAGAAAATTCAACTTTCAGAAGAGCACTAGAAGGAGGACTAAACAGTAAATTCCATGGTAGTAAAAGATGATTCAATATTTTGCACTCTGCCATTTGAAGTGTGCTTCAGTTTTTATTTTAATTTTCTTGTGAATCTTTCCTCAATAAGATTGTCAAAATAAATTTTCAATGGGAACTTAAATGTTAATCAGTGGAAAGAGACAAAAATATGCAAGGAAAAAAACTGATCACACTACAGAGTTACATTGCAGATAAGCACAATAAGTGGACTTTTTACATGGTTGAGGGACACTAAATACCAGCAGTGGCACAGTTGTCATTGATGTGTGTGGGTGCATGCTGGGGTGGTGTGGGCCTAAAGGTACACATGTATTTGTGCTCTATCCAGGAGATTTGTCAGGCTCAGTCAGTGTGTTTGGGGAGCTGTGTTTCTGAATCTGTCCTGGTCTATCATGTGTCACGTGCAAATGTACGTGAGTGAAAGTGTAAGTGTGAGTGAGCCTGACTTTGTGTTCATTTGTCTGCATCAAAGAGCCTATGAGTGAGTGTGTTTGCATTTGGATGAAGCTACACTCTTACTTATTTGTATTATTGGTTCTAAAACATTTGATCATCAATGTGGATTACCAGTGTCCTGCTTAGTGTTTTTCTGCCATCTCAGCCATTCGCCTTTGCCAAACTGGAATAGTTCTCATGTCATTGCTGCTTCAAAAACCCCAGATGGGGGATCAATAAGGAATCAGAAAGAAATACTAATGACCACCTCAACTTCAAGCACAAAGCACCACAAAACACAAAGCTTCAGATGTGTCTAATTCCTCAGCAGGAAATTTATAGTTCTAATGTCAATGCTGACTATTTTATATATCGCATTGTACATATATAATTTATATGATAGTATCTATAAAATATGTATATTTTATAGTACAATATTATTAGCCATAGTCTTTATGTTGTACATTAGATCTGTAGACTCATTCATCTTAAATATCTGCTACTTTGGAACCTTTAATCTATGTCTCCCCATTTCCATCCTCTACCATTTTTTTTAAACTGAAAAGTAAGTTATAGTAACAATGATCCTTCATTCTGAAATATGTCCTGAAATTCTTCTTAAGAATAAGGATATTTAGGGCTGGGGATATAGCTCAGTTGGTAGAGTGATTGCCTTACATTCATTAAGGCCCTGGGTTCAATCCCCAGCAACACACACACACACAAGAATAAGGAATTTACCTGCATAAATACACAGTGATTTCACCTAAGAAAATTAGAAACAATTCCACAATATCATTTCATATATGGTGTGTATTCAGATCACCACAAATGCCCTAAAGTGTTTCTTATAGCTTCCTGTCTTTTTGGATCCAGGAACTAATCAAACTTCGTGTTTTAACCTGGGTTATGTCTGTTTAGACTTTTAACCTTGAATACTGTCTCCTTCTTTGCCACTTTTCTCTTATATAATTGACATTTTTTATAGGATTGATAGTTTCATAACATTAAAAAAAAGTCAGGGTGCTTAGCTAATTCAAATGTCAAATAAACAATGAATCATCTTCTGGTACAATATGTCCCATGTTTAAATGAAAAGTTGATGCATGGTTCACCTGAAATTCAAATTTAGCTGGGCGTCTTTTATTTTTGTTTTGTTTTTAATTGACATATAATAACTATATTTATTTATGGAGTGTGAAATTTCCAGATGTGCATACATTGTATATTAGTGAAATTAAGGTATTCGGCATATCTATCATGTCACATATTTGTCATTTCTTTGTGGTGAGAGCATTCAGAATCATCTCTCCTAATGCAAATCAAAACTACACTGAGATTCCATCTCATTCTAGTCAGAATGGCAATCATCAAGAATACAAGCAAATAATAAATGTTGGTAAGGATATGGGGAAAAAGGTGTACTCATACATTGTTGGTGGGACTGCAAGTTGGTGCAACCACTATGGAAAGCAGTATGGAGATTCCTCAGAACACTTGGAATGGAACCACCATTTGACCTAGTCATCTCACTCCTAGATTTATACCCAAAGGACTTAAAATCAGCATATTCCAGTGACATAGCTACAGCAATGTGTATAGCAGCTCAGTTCACAATAGCTAAACTATGGAACCAACCTAGGTGCCCTTCAACAGATGAATAGATAAAGAAACTGTGGTATATGTACATGATGGAATATTACTCTACTTTAAAGAAGAATGAAATTATGGCATTTGCTGTTAAATGGATGGAACTGCAGAACATTATGCTAAGCGAAATAAGCCAATCCCAAAGAACCAAAGGCCAAATGTTTTCTCTGGTATGCGAATGCTAATCCACAACAGTGTAGGGGGGTCGGGGGGATAGTGGTATTTTGGATCAGACAGTGGTGGGGTGAAGGGAGAGAGGAAGGGGAAGAGGCATGGGGGTAGGAATGATAGTAGAATGAATCGGACATTATGACCTTATGTGAATATATGATTACATGACCTGTGTAACTCTCCATCATGTACAACCAGAAGAATGAGAAGTTATACTCCACTTATGTATGATGGATCAAAATGCATTATACTGTCATGTATAACTAATTAGAACAAAAATCCTCTCTTCTAGATATTTTGAAATATCTAAAGCAATATTGTTAATCATAGTCAACCTATTTTCTCCAATCTAACTGTAACCTGGTACCCCTTGAGAAATTAATCTTTCCATATCCTCCTCTTCCCCCCTGCCTTCCCCAGTCTCTGGAAACCATTCTACTCTCTTCTTCTATTAGTTCAGCCTTTTCAGATTTCACAAATGCCTATAATGCATTATTTGTCTTTCTGTGTCTTAACACAATGTTCTCCGTGTTCATACATGTTGTTGCAAATGATAGTACTTCATTCTTTTTATGGATGAACAATATTCCATTGTGCATGTGTAACCCATTTTCTTTATCCATTCTTTATTTGATGGACAATTGTTTCTATTCCTTAGCTATCAAGAATTGTGCTAAAATAATCATGGGAGTGCAGGTGGCTCATTGACATACTGATTTCATTTCCTCTTGCTAGGTTCCCAGTAATATGATTACTTGGTTATATAGTACTTTTATTTTTAATTTTTTGAGGAAACTTGTGACTGTTTTTCATAATGGCTCTCTTAATTTACATTCCTACTGATAGTATCCAAAAACTTCCCTCTCTCCACCCAGCCAGCATTTGTTATCTTGTCTTCTTGATAATAGGCATCCTATTTGGGGGAGGTAATAATGATGGTTTTCATATGTGTTTTTCTGATTATTATTAATGTTTATCAATTTTTTCATATACCTGTGGACCATTTGTATGTCTTCTTTTGAGAAATATTTCTTTAAGATTTTTTTTTGTTCATTTAAAACATGGAATATTTTTCTCTTGAGTTCCTTATCTATTCTGGATATTAGTTCCTTATCAGATGCATAGTTTGCAAATATTTTCCTCCATTGTGTAGGTTGTCTTTCCCCTGTTAATTGTTTTCTTTGCTGTGCAGAAATTTTTCGTTTGATATAATCCTATTTGACTGTTTTTGCTTTTGTTGCCTGTGCTTTTGAGTTCTTATTGAGCATTCTATTAGTTTTACCCTGTAGATTTTACAGTAAAGCCTTTAATCCATTTTTTTGTTGATTTTGTCTATGGTGAGAGGAATCTAGCTTCATTATTCTGCATATGTACAGCCAGTTTTCCTAGCACCATTTATTGGAGAGACCATAATTGCTCTAGTGTGTATTCTTGTCACCTTTATAAAAATTCAATTGGCTGTCAGTGTGCGGATTTTTTCTATTTTCTCTACTTTGTTCCATTGGTCTAGTCTATGTATATGCCAGTAGCATGCTGTTTTGGTTACTAGAGCTTTGTAGTATATTTTGAAGTCAGATGGTACAATGCCTCCAGTTTTGATTTTATGATTTTATCCAATTCCTTACAAGTTAAGTTTACCCCGGAGGGAGGAAAATAATTCCAACTTCACAGTTCTTCTAAATGAGCTATTTTAGCAAATGAGAAACTTATGAAAATGACTTAAAATTTATAGTGTTTTCTCTTCATTTTGGAGAATGACTGAAAAGAATACCAGAGTGAGCTGGACATTTTCTTAGCTGGGAGAAATAAAGCCACTGATCTTGGATTGGGAGATGAAGCAGATATAGTAAAGAGCTAGAAGAAGATTTAGTAAAGGAGGATAAGCCGGCAAATGCTAGGCAACTTTATGTGAGAATGTCAAATGAAAAACTGAATTGTTAATTTGTGATACTAATATATTTGTCACCATAATTGGTCACGGCCGAAGCAAATGGTTCCGTAGATGCCCTACTAGGTGAATTGCAGTGGGGAAGGAGATGCGGAGTTTTACAGACCTATAAGTCAAAAAAGATATAAAACTTAGGAAGCAATGTTAAGAGTTGTCATAAACTTAAAAAAAAAAGTCTTAGGTACAGACTTCTCCCTGTGATTCATGAACATTAAAGTCCATTTGGGCAACAGCACCATGTTCAAAGAATTTATGCAAACAAGAGCAAGGGAATTACATGACAGAAACATATATTCTTTGTTTCTCAATCTAAGATTTTACCTTCTAATCAACTCTAGAAACTTTCTAATGGAAACATATTTCCCCTTTAGGGTTTGGAGTTGCCCTTGTTCTCTGGGTACCCATGATTGGCTTTCCTCCTAGATATATCTACGGATTCCATTTCAGTCAGGTCTTACTATGCAGGGGATGATAGTTGAAGCAGAGTGATTTAGGACCATGTGATTTTGAAGGTACATAGGAGAGAAATGCAAATTTGAGAATAGGCCAATAAAAGTTGGCCTGACCAATAACAAATTCAACAAATTTGTCAAAGATGCACTGTGTTTGAAAAAACACGTACGTGCCCTTCACCTAAGTCATGTGAGTGTGATACCTCTTTCCCCTTCTTCTTCATCTGTGGATCTAGGTTTGCTCTCACCTGTGAGAACATTGCCTGAGGTCCCCCTTTAGATTCCTGACCCAGACTGCTCCTTGAGCTCCTGTGACTGCTTTCTCCTGTAAAGCAGCACCAATATTCCTCATGCTTCCATGTTTCACTAGCTCTAGCTTTAATGAAGAAGGAGAGTCTGCCACCTTCTAATGACTATTTTTTGAATGCCAATCTGTGGAAGAAGTCTGAGACTCACTTTTTCCTGTTATAAACTGACTATATCATTCAAGGTTCAGTGCAGAAAATGAAAGTGCCCCATGTATTCTGAGAATGGAAGACTTAAAAGGGAATTTGAGGTTCATACAATCATTAGGACTGAAGAACACAGGGCAGCTGAGTCAGTGCTACTACATCACTGAAATAATTGGTTCTTCAGTCTCACCTGAAAACCACTGCAAGCCTCCAGCTTCTCTTGGAAGCTTCTACCAGCTGTGATGATATGTAGCATTTAAGTGGGAAGTTTGCGAAGGTCACTCAGACGCTTATTTGAATCTCATGTATGCTCATGCATATGGCTGCCTCTGGGAAATTATGACCTTTTCTTTGCAACGTGTGGTCATTTGGTAAAAGAAAAAAAAATAGATGGTTCTGCCATCACAAATTTGAGTTGAATATCAAGACTGATGATGTTCATGCATATATCAAGAGGCTGTGAAAAGGATTATTCTTTACACAACAGTGCTTTCTGGGGAGAGCAGGGCAGGCTCCCAAGCAGGTCCAGAAGTTTGAGAAAGCATGGACAGAGACTGGCTTTTATTGTGGTTAGGAGGTAGGATTGTTATAATTTCTGCAAACACAGGCCAGAGCTTGCAGGGTTTGAAATTACCACTGGTGTCTAAGGAAGATGTGCCCAGGTTTTTTTTTTAGCTTTCCAAGATATGGGACAGAGGGAGAAAAAGGCATTTGAAAAGTGTCAGCAGTCAAACCAGAAAACTGGTGTTGTACTCTTTCTTACACGTGTGTAACACTATCTTGGAATCATGCAGGGAGGTGATTTAGAAGTGGCTGGTGGTGATGCTGAATTAAAAGCTGGAAATCTAATTCCTGAGGCATGATCTCGGACTCCCTTTATGCCAATGTAACCAGGCTAACAGGGTACCATGTTACTCTTAACACATTATTATTATTATTATTTTAAATAAAAAATTAAATCATGCCCATTTAAAAAATCAAAACAGAGGTCAGAGAATCCTCTTAGGCAAATAAATAAAAAAAATAAACAGAAGGTGATATGTCATAAATCATACTAAATCATCAAGTAAACTTGAAGAAAAGGTTTCCCCCATAAAAGATTATTATGAAAGCAATTTTGTTTTCTTCTTTGGGTAATACATACTATTAAAGACAGGATCACACTTTCTAAAATTTCTCAAAGATGAATATGCCTGTTGAAGATAATATGTCAAATTATGTATTATCCTCAGCATACACATTAAATGAAAATTTTAGCCTCATTAAGGAAAATTTAAAAAACTGGAATTATGTAGGTTTTAATGGTATAGTTTTAATAAGAATCCCTTGAGAAAGGGACATACAATTTTTGAAATAGTTTGGTTCAAAAATGAAAAGACAGAATATTCTAGACACGTTTTGTCTTGAATTTGGCCGCCTCTCGAATTAATGCCAAGGACTCCCTACAATCTCTGATGATACAAAGAATTACTAGAAAATGCCTGCTGATGAGATGAACACTGGGTTGTGTTGGGAGATAAAAGGTGAATAAAACGTGTGCTTGTCCTGTAAGGACCATCATCTACCCACATTCTTAGGATTAAAGGATTCTAGGAATTCAAGGAATAAAAGTCTTCTGCGGTTAAAACCAATGACTACTTAGTCTACTTAGGAGCCACTTCCGCAGAACAGCCTACTGCTGCTCCATGTTTCAAAGAAACAAAATCAGTGGAAAACAAGTCCCAAACTTCAGTGTTATTTCCTTAAACAATTTCTCTAAAATAAAAGAAAGACTAGCCAGTCAAGGACAAATTCTAATTTGGTGTTGAATGCTGTCCATGAAAGACTGATGACAACTGACAGTACTGTCCAGCATTCTTAACACAACACTGATTTTCATTTGCAACACACAAAAACAGTGACTTGCTGCTTGTTGAAGTCAGGCACCTCTGAGAGATGCTTTATTGTGTATTCTGAGGCACATCTTTCCAGGTAATGAGGTGTGAGAATGACTGATAAGCACATAGAATGTGCAAGAGAACAAAATAATAAAACAAGCAGGCTCACCTTAGTCACGAATACATATGGTAAATAAGCAAAATTCTTTCACTAGAAGTGTTGAGTATGGGGACTTGAAAATCTTTTAAAGCTTTTCTTTTCTTTTAAATCAGCAGTCTAGAACTGCCAGTTAATTTGATTCTCTAATCATTCTGCTCTAATTAGTGAAGGGCTTTGAACATGTATCATGCCATAAAACTGCATGAACTGCATGAACTATAATTTAATGTGCGACTGCTGCTTTTTGTAGATGAACTTGAAAAAATATTTCTGCATTTTCCTTTTTAACTGGTAATAAGTCCAGCATGAAGATTTTAGGTAGTATTTTTAGGGGAAGATGTGTATAGGGGTGGGAGGAACTTGTTATTATTTTAATTTAATGACGCTAACTTTTGAAGACCTTTTGATTTGCATTATTTTGCTTGATCCACATAAAAATCCTATGAGGAAGACAGAAGAAATATTTTTTTCTGTCCATTTTACAGAATAAAACACTGGTATTTAAGGAGGTTAATTATTTTTTGATGTTGCAAGTCTTGCTACACATGAAGTCAATAGAGAAGCTGAATCTACATGCTTTCAGCCAAAATCTCCATCTCCATGCAGTACTGTCTCCTTGTGAATGTATCTGGATAGAACCTCTGATTTTGAGTTCCTAATGTGTTTTTGATGCTTTTTATACTGTGTATAATAGCTTGTGTTGAACATTTCTTAACCTTTGAGGACAAACATTAATCTGAATCCAGAGAATTTAGAATGAGGATGAAGTACAAGATTACCTTTACTAAAATACATATATTTCTTTAGTTATTTTAAATGTTTGTGAAATTACAGAAAAGTAAAAAAGAAAAATAATGTTCATTTATAGGATTTTTTTTTCTATGTGCTTGTCAAACACTTTAAGGAGTTGGGGTAAGTCTTTTATTATAGAATTTGAGATTCCTTTAAAACTGACATTAAGTTTTGAGAGCATTGAATGTTTTATTGGCAATGCTATTATTATTTATGGCAGTGTGTTAGTTAAGCTTTTTGATAGACTTTAGTTTTTAGGGATGTTTAGATTCATAGTAAGGAAGTTACCTTTGCTCAGGGTTTGTATATTTATTCTTGTATTGATTTAATATATAGTTTCATTAAAATACATTGAAGGACAAAAAAGTTGCAATTAAATATCATATAAACACCTTACTAAGGACACACATATTGTTTTTTATTAAAATTAGTTTGTATTGATTAGTATTAAAGATCTTTACTTTTGCCTAGAACACTTGAAAAATTTCAATGGTGATTTTAAAACATGTTTTCAGATAAATATTTTACTATCATAGCCATAATGTAATCTTATAAGTATTTTTTTTTTGCCCATGAGTCACAATTTGCCATTTACTCATGTAAAACAAGGACATTTGATATCATGGAAGTAGTGAAAGATTGAGTTTAATTTTCTACTCCAGTATTTACTAATTGTGTGAATATGCTGTTCTTTGTTCCTGAACTCCTCTGCTCCCAAATCTTCATTACTGTGACTCTTTTTCATCATTTGGGACTCAGCTTGGATATTATCTCTTCAAAGGGAGCTCTCCTGATACCCACCCCTGCTTGTGTAAGTAGTACCCTACTTCAGATGCTTTCTCACAACCCCAGTTTTGTCATGATTGCACTTATAATTGTTTGAAATGATCCGGTTTCATTTTTTTTTTTTGCACTTTATTGTCTCTTCCCTTCCTTAGAAAGTAACACTCATGAAAACAAGGACCTAACCTGTTGTATCGCCTGTGCTAAGCAGCACCTGGAACATAGTAGGTGTTTTGTTAGTACTTGCTGAATAAAAGAATAGTTTTGGGAGGTCACTTTCTTAACTGTACTACAGAATATTTATAACTGTCTTGTAGATTAGTGAGAATGAAAAAAGGTAATGTACTATTTTTGAAGACTATGAAGCATTGAGAATAATTGTTATATTCACAGCAAAGAAATAAAGATTGAGGTCTGCTTGAAGACTGATGGTTTTGAACTCTTAATTTTCACTAGGTGAGTACTAATGAGACCTCTGCTCTTTCTTTTTCTTTTTTTTTAATTAAGATACTTTAGCATTCTAAAATAGTCATTTCTGAACTCAGCAATTTGATAATTTGCTTAGGTTTACTATCCCTCCCCCCTCCCCAGATATCTATACCTGTCTGTAGATATCTATGGACTGGAAGTGATAAGAGATAGTACCAATAACAGTAACATTAAAACAATAAAATAAAAAAAAATAAAACTGGAAACCTCAGGCTCTTGCTATAATATATTTAAAAATTAGAATGTTTTATGTTCCTTTGAGGGATAGAATTTTGTTTTATTTCCTAGTGGGTCTTTCAGTAATCTACATTTGCCCCTATTTGTGTGGGTTTATATAAGGTCATAGATATTCTTTGGAATTAAAATGAAAATTCACATGTGCCTGATTTTTCGAGAAGTTAATTGTGAGATCTTAGGAGGATTTTATTTGGGCCTGGAGCATTTTAAGGATGAAAACCACAATGTCAGACATTGTATGCATGAATTCATAAGGAATTAGATGACTTCTTAACTATAATCAGGGCTTATTTTGAAAGTTCTGATAAATTAGACAGGAGAACAATCTGTTCTGTTTTTTTTAACTAGTTTTTATTTTTTAAATCTTTATTTTTGTTTATTTATTTTTATGTGGTGCTGAGGATCAAACCCAGGGCCTCGCATGAGCTAGGCGAGCACTCTACCACTGAGCCACAACCCCAGCCCCACCCCCCCCTTTTTAAAGAATTAATCATATTTTGCCAAATATCCAGAATCAGAGTTCTAAAATTCATTTAGTGTCTCAGCAATGCACTGCCTCATTTTAGCGTAGGTCTCCCAGGGACCTGTTCTTGAAGTGAACTGTGTTATGACATCTATCAGAGACCCTGGTGTCAGCAACAACCCTGCTGGGAATTCTTCCTCTGTGGGCTTGCAGAGGTGTGGGTCAGCTGACCTGTGCTGGTGTCCTATTTATTGTCTGCTGCAGGAAGTCAGGGCATAGGTGTGAGATCTTACTCCACTAGAAGAGCATACAGACTGAACAATAGAGCAAAACAGGGATCTTTTAGGATGTGGTTTTCCTGATATGGAGCTGAGATGTGATTGCTTTGTTTTATGAAGATTTGGTTTAAAATTTCTTTGTCAGTAATATTCAACACTGTAATCTCTGGAGTGGAAGGAACTCAAGTTCAGAGGTATAAAATTGAGTATATTATTTCCTCATAATTCTGAAACTGGGCAAAACCACACAAAATTTATTTGTCCACTTAATTCTGACTTTTTCACACATCAAGAGTTTACTTTTTTTAAGGCTTTTTGTGAGCAACATACTGGCTGATGTTTTAAACCATTTTCAGCTATACCTTTGCAAGCTAAGCTTGTTCCTTGAATTTGCTGGAGTCATGGGGCACAATCAACTCTAACATCCAGAAGGAATCATGTTGGGGAACTTGATAATGTTGACAGGGTGGCATTTAGCTCATCTCCACATCATCCCTGTGACTACCATTTTTTTCTATTACATGCTCTGGACACAATAGGCCATCTTTCTTATTATCCCTTCCTCGTCCCAATTATCCCCTTCTCAGGTCTCCTTTGAGGACTGGGCATAGTCTCAAATGGATGTTTGGCAAAACCAGATGTGAACCTTGCAAGATGGATGGGTGGTCCCTGGAGTGGTAAGTTTACAACTTTAAGCTCCTCTGAGCTGAGAGCCAAAGCAAACCTTAGGAAACAGAGAAGAAAAATTACTTCATCTTTTCCAGCTCAGTTTTAGTTCATTTTGTGAACATCAGCAAAAACAACCTACTTTACAAAGATTAAAAAAAAGCCTGTACTTCCCCCAAATATTGTCTTCACCAAAGAAAACAGGAAAAAAAAGTGAGGTATGTTTTACAGTAGAAACGGCCAAGGAACTAAAACTTGATGAATAAAATTAGTATTGCTGCTGAATCAAAATGATGTTTATATTTTAGATTTTCCAATAGATAATAATATTTTTAATAAACAATATGTAAAACGGCACTAAACTCTACATTCACTGGTGAACTTCATCCTTTACAGCTGAATTCAGTCATACCTGTTGTGTGAAGATTTCCACCATCCCCAGACCTCATCAACTGGATCACTCTCTTGTCTGTATCTATAGCAATATGATAATCCTCTAATACTTATCGTAGCATGTACATTTTTTTTTTGATTTGTAGTTTGTGCATTTATTCAATACAGCAGCATGTACTCTGGGGCCAGATTGCTGGCTGTGTAATCCTAGCCCTGACAATTTTCAGCTGTGTGACTTTGTACAAGTTGCTTGATGTGTCAGTGTCCGAGTTTCATCACTCACAAAATTGACAGGATAATAGTAACTCCCTCTTAGAGTATTATGAAGAACAGATATGTCAATGTCTATGAAGGACACTGTGTGTGTTACTCATCAAATCAAAAAGTGTGTTCGTAGATACTAGACTCTCCAGTGGGTCTTGTGTCCACAGATGTGGGAAAATTTCTTAAGGAATGTGTATGCTGGTGACCCAGATATCAAATGGTTGGGAAGCAGTGAAAGACGCTGTATGTTCACTCTGTACATATTTATTAAGCCCATTTTTTATGCCAGGCACTGTTCTGGATGCTAGGAACACAATTGTGAATAAGACAAAAGTATTTCATTGAGGTTTTCATGCCTGTAAAGGGTTGTGATGGACATGGCACAAAAGAGAGTGAGAAGACAGACTAGACCTCTAACTCAGCCTGGGATGGGGTTAAGAATGAGAGAAACCTTCCTGGATGCAATGATGTTCAGTCTGAATTTTAAAACACACAGAAGAGGTAGCCAGGCAGGGAGGAATGGAGAGCAGGGTTAGGTACAGAAGCAGCAAGGAGTTCGTTGGTATTTGCTTCCTTAAAGCAAAAAAAAAAAAAAAAAGCTGTGTATTTCCCCTGTGCAGAAGAGTGACACTGCCTTTCATCTTAGTACTACAGAGGTTGTGTCAATAATTTCTTGCAGTGGGACTTTTCCTTAGGTATGATTCCAATGCTGAAGAGAAGCTTCTTCTCAAGGAATTTGTGCTCTGTTTTCACTGCATTTCACATGCTGAAGTCTCATTGCAACAGTAGAGATTTAGTGAAAATATTACAGAAATTCCTTTCAGATGATTTGACTTCTGTGACCTATGGGCTGGCTTTGTTCATATTTCTTTACTTCTTTGAACCTCAGTTTCTCTATGTGTTGGGGCTGTTAAGGCTGAGATATGCTCAATAGCATTGTAGAAAGGCTGAAATAAATAAAAAATATAAGAAGTGGGGTTGGGGATGTGGCTCAAGCGGTAATGCGCTAGCCTGGCATGCGCCGGGCACTGGGTTCGATCCTCAGCACCACATAAAATAAATAAATAAATAAATAAAGATGTTGTGTCCACCAAAAACTGAAAAATAAATATTAAAAAAATTCTCTCTCTCTCTCTTAAAAAAATAAGAAGTGTTTTGTAAGCTGCAGATGCTGTAAAGAATGATTATTAGTTGTGTATATTATTTTCAGGAATTGATAAGAGGCTTGGTTTATTTTGCATTCTTTTAAATTCATATTAATTCTACAATAGAATACTGCCTCTTCAAAAATCTTGAATAGTGGTGATGAAATCCTGAATAGTGCCACCCTAGAAAGTAATGAATATTGTGCTTTTTTTTGTGTGTTTCATATTGTTGATTTGTGAAATGTGAATGTCTCAACAACACACATGGTGCTAAAAACTATTGTACTTTCAATTATCCCTCAGTTTATACAATTTTTAAATGTTTGGTAAAGCTAAAGCATGAAGAAACTCTTTGGGTACAATGTTACTGAAAGTCACGGACTTCCGTAGAGATTATTTTATCAAGCCTGTTGCTATAAGAATCTTACTCCAGTTCATTCCATTTCATTTCCATTTATCAGTTACTTTTTTTTTTAAAGAAAATGGCTCTTCTTAGTTACACATGACAGTAGAATCCATTTTGACATAATTATAAAAGTATAGAATATATCTTATTCTAATTTATGTTCCCAGTATCTCCCCCTGATTCCCACTCCCTTCCCTCTAGTGATCTTTCTGCCATTTACCCAAAGGTTTTTTTTTTTTTTTTAATTAATTTCTTGTGGATGAACATGATGGTGAGATTCACTGTGGCATATTCATATATGTACATAGGAATGTTATGTCAGATTCATTCCACTATCACTACCTTTATATCAGATACTTGTTAATGGCTATCAGTATAGCAATGGAAAAAAAATAGACACTTTTTGATAACTTCAAATCCTACTGGGACAAACGATAAACAATTGACTGTAATTGAATGTGACTAGTCTTACATATATAGGAACAGGTTGCACAAATAAAAAATGTGGGGCCTGGTAAGTGGGAGTAGGTGGATTAAAGACTTGAGAAGGCTGAGAAAGTTCACAAATCCAAGCTTCAGTAACATTGATCATCTTATTACATAAGGACTTGTTAGTGTTTGGATTCTGAGTAGATTTTTATTTTTTTTGGCAGAAACTAGAAATTTTCAGATCATACTTGGCAGTCAGGGCCTTTTTTTTTTTTAAATAAGAGAATGTTATTGTGTAGTTTTAGGCACTGTCTCAATTATAGCAGCACACCCTCCCTTACAAAACACTGGAAGGCACTCAATAGAAGCTTAAGTAGAAGCTCCCATGGCACAGCATTCGGATTGCAGCAGCCCTGACTACCATCCTGTAACCTGTTAGAAGGCTGAATAGTCTTCTAACTGCTTGTCTGTGTCCTGAATACTTAGGTTTTTGCTTTCTGAGAACATTAGCTCATGAAATATAACAACATACTTTGTTTTCTAATTTCAAAATTTCAAGTGTTGTGCCAACAGATTGATTTGGAAATCAACCCAGATACAACCTGGGAGATACAAATCCCATTTAACTTAATTCCATCTAAATTATGTTTGTGAAAAATTAGAGGAAATTTTAAAAGATTTTCCTGATATGTACTGAAAGCAAACTCTTCAAAGTTACTGGAAATATTTAAAGTGAGAAAGTCAAACCAAAATAGCTAGTGATTAACCCATGATTAAAATATATTAAGAAATAAGCACATATGATGCAAAATTCTGTCATTGATCTGCAATATAAAATCTTCAAATATGTTATGCTTGGAAAAATTTGTATATCTTCACAAACTTAAAAAATGTGACTGTGAAAAATTGAAAAAATTGTAATAATTTTGTTGCAGCTAACATAAATAAATCTATCAACTCACCTGGTATTTTTTACTATTATCTAATTTTATTAAAATCTTTACTCATATTTTAAAAAAATTCTATCTTTCTATAATTAACAAAAACAAAGGACCCCATTTTGATTTATTTCTCAGTACAAAGTGTGAGGAGGTTAGTTTCCCAATTTTGGACAGGTATATTCAAATAAAGTACTGGATTGAGTGAATTTTGACAATAATCTGAGCACTTCAGTCATCAAGGTTGTGTGCTGTCTGTGCATTCAGAAAACAAAAACTTGGAATGATTTAAGTGGATTGTTTTGAGGAGGACAATGTCAGGACTTGAGAAAAAAGTCCATAGTTTTCAACTCTGTTTCAAAGGAAGCATTTAAAGGGAAGCGCTTGACTGACTGTCCATGTCTAGCTTTCAGGACCCTTTTTTTTTTAACACCCCATTATATCAGCATGCATCTGGGACAAACCAGGCAGAAGACAAAAGTAATTATAGACCAAATACATAAAGTCATTTGCAAGCATCTTGTAGAAATGTTGCTGTTGTTAAAAACAAAGATCATGGGGAAGTTTTCAGAAAACATATTACTTATGCAGTATGCTTCAGTCTAAATTTTTAATAGGATAAAATGGTTCAAGCAGTGAAATGATATTCTCAATATTGGTCATTGTAGTCGAGTTAAGTGTAAGAATCCAGATGATAGACCATGTTTTCATAACATCAGCTTTGCCTTCTCTGCTTGTGTTCGCAAAAGGGAATATATGAAATCAAACATCATTAAATATTGGAAATAAATGCAAAACATGATATAGAAATCTATGACATTCCATTATCTGTACTACCTTCAGCATTTGGGTTGAAGAGTTGAAACAAAGATGATCATGATAATAATACTGCTGCTGTTTTTATAATGGGAGGAGAAGGAGGAGGATAAGTTTCGGTTACCCTGGAAAAGAGTACTATTTGCTGAACGAAAAACTTGAGTCTATTTTGAAAGTTTAACATTATCTGATGGTCTTATTCTTGTTGCTGTTTACTTGAACTCATTGTCTTTCTTGTGAATTTTAGTACACAAGGGAGTTTCTGTTTTTTTTGTGTGTGTGTTGTTGGACAGTTAATTAAGTTTGTCACGGGCCCTGAATACCATGCACTCAAGTACATAATATAAATGTAAAATGGTTTGTGGCTATTTTCACAAGCCTCTCAAATACTATTTTTGTCATTCTATGTGTCATTGTTTTCAGTTTGAAAAACTTTCTCTTTTCACATATTTCCAAATGTGGAAAATGGCTTTCCCCAGTGTCTGGCTATTTATTTTCCTTTAATTTTTTTTCTTTTTAGTTATATGATAGTAGAATGTATTTTGATGGCTCATACATATATGGAGTGTAACTTCCCATTCTTTTTTTAATTTATATTTTTTATTTGTTCTAATTAGTTATACATGATAGTAGAATGCATTTTGATATAATATACATAAATGGAATATAACTTCTCATTCATCTGGTTCTACATGGTGTAGAGTTACACAGGTCATGTAATCATATATGCACTTAGTTTCATAATATCTGATTCATTCTACTCTTATTCCTACCCTTACACCTCCTCCCCTCCCTTCACTCCCCTCTGTCTAGTCCAAAATACCCCTATTCTTTCTGCCATTTATTATGGATTGGCATTCACACATCAGAGAAAACATTTGGCCTTTGGTTCTTTGTGATTGTCTTATTTCAGTTAGCATAATATTCTCTGGTTCCATACATTTACAGGCAAATGACATAATTCATTCTTCTTTAAGGCTGAATAATATTCCATTGTATATATATGCCACAGTTTCGTTTTAATTTTTTTTATCTGTTCTAATTAGTTATATATGACAGCATAATGCATTTCAACTCATTGTACACAAATAGAGCACAGCTTCTCATTTCTCTGGCTGTATACACAGTGCAGAGTCACATCATTCATGCAATCACACATGTACATAGGTTAATAACGTCTGTCTCAATCCACCATCCTTCTCACACTCTCTCCCCTGTTCTCACTCCTCTCTGCCCAATCCAAAGTTCCTCCATTCTTCCCTAGCTCTCCCCCATTATGGATCAGCATCCACACATCAGAGAAAACATTTGGCCTTTGGCTTTTTGAGATTGGCTTATTTGGCTTAGCATGAAAGTCTCTAAGTCCATCCATTTACTGGCAAATGTCATTATTTCATTCTTCTTTATTGCTGAGTAATATTCCATTGTGTATATGTAACATATTTTCCTTATCCATTCATCTGTTGAAGGACATTTAGATTGGTTCCATAGTGTAGCTATTGTGAATTTTGCTGCTAGAAACATTGATGTGGCTGCATCACTGTAGTATACTTATTTTAAGTCCTTTGGGTATATGCTGAGGAGTAGGATAACTGGCTCAAATGGTGGTTCCATTCCATTTTCTAGGAATCTCCATACTGCTTTCCAGAGTGGTTTCAATGATTTGCACTCCCACCAGCAATGTGTGAGGGTGCCTTTCTCCCCATATCCTCCCAGCATTTATTGTTGCTTGTATTCTTGATAATTGCCATTTTGACTGGAGTGAAATGAAATCTCAGTGTAGTTTTAATTTGCATTTCTCTAATTGCTAGTGATATTGAATATGTTTCATATATTTGTTGACCATTTGTATTTATTTTTCTGTGAAAAATCTGTTCAGTTCCTTTGCCCATTTATTTATTGAGTTATTTGTTTTTTTGATGTTTTTTTGACTTCTTCATATATCCTGGAGAATGATGCTCTACCTGAGGTGTGGGTGGCAAAGATTTTCTCCCATTCTGTAGGCTCTCTCTTTATGTTATTGATTGTTTCCTTTACTGTGAGAAGCTTTTTAGTTTGACAAACTCCCATTTATTGATTCTTGATTTTACTTCTTGTCCTTTAGGAGTCTTGTTGAGAAATTTGGTTCCTAAGCCAACATGATGGAGATTTGGGCCTACTTTTTCTTCCAGTATGGGCAAGGTCTGGTCCAATGCCTAGTTCCTTGATCTACTTTGAGTTGGGTTTTGTGTGGGATGAGAGATAGAAGTCTAATTTAATCTTATTACACATGGATATACAGTTTTCTCAGCACCATTTTTTTGAAGAGACTATCTTTTCTCCAATGTATGTTTATGGTGCCTTTGTCTAATATGAGATAACTGTACTTATGTGGATTTGTCTCTGTGTCTTCTCTACCATTGATCTTCATGTCTGTTTTGTACCAATACTATGCCGTTTTTGTTATTATAGCTCTTAGTATAATTTAATGTCTGGTGTTGTGATGCCTCCTGCTTTACTTTCTTGCTGAAGATTACTTTGACTATTATGGGCCTCTTATTTTTCCAATTAAGTTTCATGACTGCTTTTTCTATTTCTATGAGGAACATCATCAGAACTTTAATAGAAATTGCATTGAATCTGTATAGTGCTTTTGGGAGTATGGCCATTTTGACAATGTTAATTCTGCCTATCCAAGAACATGGGAGATTTTTCCATCTTCTAAGGTCGTCTTCAATGTCTTTTTTAGTGTTCTGTAGTTTTCATTGTGGAGGTCTTTCACCTCTTTTGTTAAGTTGATTCCCAAATATTTTATTTTCTTTTAGTCTATTGTGAATTTCTCTTTCAGTTATCACTGATGTATAGGAATGCAATTGTTTTATGGGTGTTAATTTTATACCCTGCTACTTTGCTGAATTTGTTTATGAGTCCAAGAAGGTTTCTGGTAAAGTTTTTTGTGTTTCTAAATATAGAATAATGTTGTCAGTAAATAGGAATAGTAGAGTTCTTCTTTTTCTATTTATATCCCTTCTATTTCTTTTTTCTGTCTAATTTTTCTGGCTAGAGTTTCTAGAACTATATTGGATAGAAGTGGTAAAAGAGGGCATCCCTATCTTGTTCCAGTTTTTAGAGGGAATGCTTTCAATTTTTCTCCATTTAGAATGATGTTGGTTTTGGGTTTAGCATTTACAGATTTTACAATGTTTTCAGGTGTGTTCCTGCTCTCCCTAGTTTTTCCAGGGTTTTGAACATGAATGGATGCTGTATTTTGTCAAATGCTTTTTCTGCGTTTATTGAGATGATCATATGATTCTTGTTTTTAAGTCTTTTGATGTGATGAATTATGTTTATTTGATCTCTGAATGTTGAAACAACCTTGCATCCCTGGGATGAACCCTACTTGATTATGGTGCACTATCTTTTTCATTGTGGCTTCCATTTTTACAAAACAAATCTCCCAAGAATTTAACAGCTTAAAACAATAAAAAATAAAAAATAAAAAAACAAAAACCTGGGACAGGTCACAATAGGGACAGCTTGTCTCTATTCCATTAGCCTTAAATCTCTATTTAAGGCTTTGAAATTTGGAAGGGACTCAACTGCTAGGCCTGAAGTCTTGTTCACTGCCATGTTTGGCTCAGTGCATGGAAGAATTTGAAGGCTAAGCCTCCATAAAGGAACATTCTTCATGTGACATCCTTGTAGAATGGAGGCTTTAGAATAGATGGATTTCAGAGCTTCAAGCATGAGTCTCCAGAAAGGTAAGTTTGAGGCTGCCTTTCCCTCACTGGGTACAGCCTTGGGAATCACCAAGAGTTACTCTCACTGAATTCTGTTGAATACACGGGATGCTAAATGTCAAGGGAGAAGGAACGGTATGAAAGAGTTCACCACCATTTATTAAATACATCGCAACCAGATTTTCGTTTTTGTGGTGTGCAATGTTTAAAAATTTATTTAAAAAGTTATCCAAGATAAAAAAAAGCCCACAAAAACAACAAAAGCTAAAATAAAAACCAATAAGTAAGTTAAAAAGCAATATACTCCTTGAGCAAATTGTACTCATTTTAAAAATTCTTGTAGAGTTGTTCATTTCTTTATTTCTACAATCTTTATTGATGATTGATAAAATAATTTTAGTGCATATATTAATATACATGCTAAGGTAAGGAGAGAGGCCACTTGTTTTCTGTTTGTATTGATCAGAATTACATTTATCCCCATAAAAGAAACTTGTTTACTGGGACTTGGCAGTTTTTTTTTCTTTTTTCTTTTTCCCTTTGATGAGGCAGAGAATCTGCAGATAGACAGTTCAGAAACCTTGTAACTGTTTAAGAAAGTCATCAATTTTACAGACTCTAATTGCTTCTTTTACTTTGCAGTCCCTGGCACTTGCCTCTGGTTCTTTTATTTAAATGATGGCCATTCTACCTTTTTGTACTCCATCCAAATTCCAGGTGAGAAGAAAATGGGAAGACTGAAAGGCAAAACGTTGCTTCTAGCACCTTTGTCAAAACAATAGTTTTTGTAAAACCCACTGAATTCACTTCAGCACTGGCCAGAACCGAGTCATATATTCACCTATAGCTGCACAGGAGACTGGAATCTGGGCAACTCTGAGCTCGTCCATGTGCATCTGACACAGAATCACAGTTAGTGAAGGAGAGAGTGGTCCCTAGCAGTGTTTGCCACATGATGAAGGTAAGAAACTGGGGTAGAAGGTCAGAGGACATGAGTAGAAAATGGTGGGGAAGAAATGTTATAGAAGGTTTAAAAGAGAGCTGACTTAAAAACATAGAGAAGTATTAACCAATGGACCGTTATTCTCAGGTGGAAGCCAAGATGGGACCTGTGTGATTGACCTAAAGACATTAAACACACAATCATTTGTGCCTTATTTATTTGTTCAATAATTTCTCCTCTGAGGATGGATATAGAGTGTTTTTAATAAAGTGGTACAGAGACACAGTGATCTTGTCACTCTGACTTGAGTCATGATTGATCTTGAGCACTTTGGAATAGAATTTCTAATTTTTTAAATGGTGCTGGGGATTGAACCCAGGGCCTTGTGCATGTGAGGCAAGCACTCTACCAACTGAGCTATATCCTCAGCCCCTAATTTTGAAATTTTTTGAAGATGAATTTTTTCCCCAGTGGGACCCTTCTTATTTTCATGTGTGGTGTGGGTTTTATCAATAATATACCATGCGATTTTATTTCTATGTCTTGACTCATCATTGTTTTTACTGCCAAAGTGCAATCAAAATCCAGTGAGAGTATTCAAAAGAATTGCAACAAACAATGGGCATAGCATTCTTGCACAGTGTGCTGACTTGAAATTAGAATTTTATAAATCTGTTGAATTTCCAAACAAACTAGTAGAAATCATGATTCCTCAGGCATTAGATATAGACTCTTCTGTCTTTTAATTTAAGTTAGATTAAAAAACAAAATTTTCATTTATAAATATCATGTACCTGTTTTTCTATATTCCCACATCTTTCATTGAGTCTGTTATAGCAAGCCATGCACAAATTCAGAGAACTCCAAAAGCAAACACTAAAAATTTCTGATAACATTTTCAGTAATGCAACAATTTGAAAGTGAAGATATTTGGAAAGATAAATGGCTCTCAGATAAACCTCCTGGAGATTTGGTTTCGACATAACTCATTTTGCTTAGGGGTTAATTCTTGTGGTCTAACTTTGTTTTCCACTAGTTATGTCTTCAAATTCTAAACATACCCTTCCTCTCTTTTGACATCAGTCTGAATGAGCAATTGTGTCTTTTTATTGATCTCCTCTAAAATTGGATAGATACCAAATTGTAGCTTTAATCCAACCCCTTTTTCTCATAGTTCAGCATGATTTCCTATGACCAGATCAGCAATAACTATCATGCTAGTGATTCAATTTGGCAGTTTTCAGTGCAATTAATTGAAGTAGAAAGAAATAAATCTGTAGGGCATATATTAAGTAATTTTGTGAACCACTTATTTCAAAGTTTTGTTAAATGTTTCTTTTAAATGTTGGCCCAGTATTCATATCTGAGAACTCACCAAATCCTGTAAGAGCTCATAAATGAATATCTTACTTGCAGTCAAAACAGAGAAGCATATTTCAGAAATGATTTTGTAATATTGATTGTAATTGTGAACTCTTAGATGAAAAGCTAATTGTTCCTGGAAACACTTATACTGCTGGAATAAGAAATGGACTAGAAGCTATCTAAAATACTCCTACTGTATTGACATTTTGGAAGTGAATTTCTTAAAGTATCTCTTACTACTCTGAGCATTCATATATTATAACAGAATTAAAAATATTAATCTACAAGGATAGCAAGGATCATACTCATCAACAAGTTTACTTTTTTTTTCTCTTAAAAATAAATTGGCTTAGTTAAGTAAAAAAAAAAAAAAAAAAGCCAAAATGGGCTGTTTAAATTGTTTGAGCATTATATAATGTTATTAAATGAAAAACCCAATAAAAACATTTAAAAATTATAAAATCTGAAAGTAGTAGGAAGAGAAAATGAAAAAAAAATTATAGAAAATGTATAAATGGATTTAACAGTAACTGTAGCAGACAAGAGATAATTATGTACATAATTATTTAGGAAAACATTTATTTCTAAACTCCCATGGAATCAGACATATTTTATTAACCAAATGTATTAACCAAATGTTAGTTTGGTTAGTTCACTATTTGTAAAAACCCATTAATTTTAAACCACCTGAAACCAGTTTCTTCATTCAGTTTAGTTGTGTTTTTTATAATGCTTTTTTTCTTACATATAGTCGGCATTCAGCATATTTTTTAGATGAATGAACAAAAGAAAATTGTTGATTTTAAAAAATATTAAACAGAACATACTGTATTAATACTTAAGGCTTTTTTGTTTGTTTGTTTGTTTTACTGAACTACATTCCCAGCCCTTAAGAAGAATTTAAGATAATTGCTTCTAGTGCTCACATCTAAGGTAATTATGCCAAAATGACATTCAGAGACATCACTGCTCTGGTAGTTCTTAGCCAAAGATGCAAAGAGCCAAAGTGTAACTACTACTACTATTACTACTACTAGTACTACTACTACTATTTCTTCTTCTTCTTCTTCTTCTTCTTCGTCTTCTTCTTATAAAACACCTCAAATTTTACTCATGGTACAAAAAATAATAAATGACGCATTCGTACAGAATAGCTTATAGCTCATTCTTTAAAACCAGAACAGATAAAAGTCAGCACAGATTCTTATTTATACTATAAAAAATAAAATCAAAATTATACATTGGAAATTGAACTGTTTTTTTTTTTTGTCTTCTTCTTTATAGGGATGCGACATATATGTTTTCTGGTCAGTACTAAACCAAACATTCTTTAATGTAAGAAATGACTTGTGTTGGGTGTGGTGGCGCACACCTGTAATCGTAGTGGCTCCAGAGGCTGAGGCAGGAAGATTGAAGGTTCACAGCCTGTCTCAGCAACTTAGCAAGACTATATGCAACCTAGTGAGCCCTGTATCAAAAATAAATGAATGAATGAATAAAAATAAATAAATAAATGAAAGAATGATGAAAAAAGGACTGGGAAATTGACTCAGTGGTTAAGTGCCCTTGGGTTCCATCCCTGGTACCAAAAGGAAAAAAAAAAAAGGTGACTCCTTTCTACAGGACTTATATTAACATTTGATAAGAGTGTTTTGAGTTTTTAGGCAGTGTTTCTCAAAGTGTTGTCTTGACTGCTTGCCTCAGCATTACCTGAGCACTTACTAAAATAGGAGACATAAGTCAGGCTCTCTGGACTGGAACCCCTAGGCTGCTGTTTTGGCAAGTACACAGGAGATTCTTACACCCAGGGAGATTAGGAACCACAAGTTTTTGATCTCTGATAGGATAGGGTCTCAGTATCAAGGACAGTGGAGCTTCTTATAAACTCAGATAACCTGTCTCCACTCCTGGATGGACCCTAAGAACTGATGATCCCAGGAGTTTGGTTCTCCTCATTGTTCCTTAGTGTCTTCTGAGAGTTTTTCTATCCTCTGCCTTCTATGCGCCAAGACAGTTTTTCTCATGATCTGTTTGGATTCTTTGTCAAGCTGATATACCTTGTCATTGCTGACTCTGCTTATGACTACTACAAGGCAGGTAGGAGTTATTTCACTTCCTCTTTGCCATTTTGATTATCCTGAAACAGATTTATTAATTCTTCACTAAGCAGATGGAACTATTAGCTGAAGTTTGAAACTTTTCCCACAGGCTTAGTTTTTCTTACAAGGTAAGGTACTTCCTAAGCAAGTACCTTACCTTGTAAGACTATGCTAATCCTCAGACCTCAGTCAACAGTAGGGAAAACCTTCTACATTGCAACCCCCGTTTCAGTTCCCTGGAATGAAATGCTCAACCATTGAAAGGTCCAGAGAGAAAGGAATTTATATCCTTCTTCCATATCCTTATGGGAAAAATTTAATTCTTCCCATTACATCAATAAATTAATACATGTAATTGATTAATAAATTACATGCAATATACAGTTTCAGGGCTTATAACTTTGGTTTAATGCAATTTATATTAATAAACAGTACATTTAGTTCCTCTGCCTAAAATATCTGCTTTCAAATTATTGTTATAAAGTTTCCCCAGGAAAAATGGGCTTATTCTTGCTTTTATTTTGAGTGATTTAATAGTTAATTAGGTGGTTTTCTTAGGACAAAGACATTGTTTTTCAAGGAAAAGGAAAGTATTTTCCCTTCTGGCTCAGCAACTCTTTGCAGCATTTAAATAACAAAGGTTTTTCTATTCTCTTTCATGACCTCAAAATCTTTGTGTAAAAATTTCAGAACTGACATTTTGATTAACACACACACACACACACACACACACATTGAGGAAGTCTGTCCATTGCTTTAGGCCCTGTAAGAATTCCTAAGGTAGACTAAATTATAGGTTTAACTTAAAAAAAATTTTGTACTAACTATTCATTTTTTAAAAAATGGGAGGATAATTAGTATATGGCAGATTGCTGAAAGTAAGTTAAAAACCACTTTTGGCATATTCATTATACTAGGTATATTAAATTACATTAAAATAGTATAATTATCATGACTTAATATCCAGGTCTCAGTGATAATAAATAAATTAAAATAGATTTATTACTATTAAGAAAATCTCACTTAAAATTTACCCGTTTGGCTTGTTTTTGTTTTATATGTGTCATTTGGGATTTTAGCACATAAAATGCAATAATAAGTTACAAAAATTATGTATTATGACCAAATGGAGTTTATTTCAACTGGGAGTTTATTTTTCACTCTGAGTGAAGTTTATTTCAATTTTACACAAAATCCAACCAATCATTAATAGGCAAACAAAGAATAAAATTTGCATCTCATCAATTGATGTAAATAGAGTATTTACAAAATTTAGCACTTATTTATAAGAAGTCTCAGAAAAATAGTAAGTAGAACTTCTTCAACCTAATGAAATGCATATACAAAACAAACAAATGAACAACCAAAAACTAATCAACAGCCCCCCTCCAGCTAACATTATATTGAATGGTGAAAAACTGAATGTATTATTCCTAAGATGGGGAGCATAATTTATCATGGCGGCCTGCTTTCACCATTCCTTTTAGCATATTCCTAGAAAAGTCTAACCAGTGCAATAAGGCAAGAAAAGGAAATAAAACACTCAGGATAAATAATAGAAATAAAACTGTCTCTGTTTCTTGATGACATGATTGTTCACATGAAAAATTCCAAGGACTATATTAAAGCTCATTCATGGACTCAACAGGTTGCAGAATACCAGATCAACAAATGAAAATTACTGTATTTTTATATAATTACAATGAACATCTGGACAACAAAATTAAAAACACAGTATTATTTATAATTTATTAAAATGCTTAGGTACAAATCTAACAAAACATTATAGGACTTATATAAGTAAAACTCTAACTGCTCTTGAAAGAAATCATAGGTGATCTATATACATGCAGTGAATACCATGTTCATGGATTAGAAGACATTAATTTTCAAATTAATGTATAGGTTTAATGCAACTTATATTAACATTTTAGTTAGATATTTTTTTGATGTTGAATAATTATTCTTAATTTTCTATGGAAAGGCAAAAGAACTGAAAAAATAATAGTAAAAAAGAACAAAATGGGAGATACCAAGGAATCCAATTTCAGGACCTGAAATTTAGCCACAGTAGTCACGTCTGTATGGCATTAACTTGAGGATCAATGGAATGAGCAGAAATCCTAGAAATAGAATCATACTAATATGTTCATCTAATTTTTTATAATGGTGCAAAAACAATTTAATGAATGCAGTCAACAAATGGTGCTTCAGAACCTGACATCCACAGGCAAAACAAAACAAAAATATGTTTTAAGATATATTTGCCACCAAGTATATCTTAACCTGTCTTACCCATTATACAAAAATAAGTCAAACATGTCATGGATTTAAATTATAAAATGTAAAAATATAAGAATTTTAGAAAATAGGACATAGGAGAAAATCTTTGGAATGCAGGCGTAGGCAAAGGATTTGGACTTGACACAAAAAGCATTGTCTATAAAAGAAAAATTAAAACCTGATAAATTGCACCTCATCAAAGTTAAGAAGTTTTTCTCTGTGAAAACGTGTTGGATAAAAAGACAAACTACATATGGGAAGAAAATAAATGCAAACCACATAGTCTAATAACAAACTTTCAAAACTCAACAGTAAAAATCAAAGTAAACCTACCAAATAACTGAATTCTTTGCGTAAAATGGGCAAAAGACACAAACATTTTATTGAAGAGCACATAGAGATGGAAAATAAACTCATGAAAAGATGTTCAACATTATTAGCCATTAGAGAAATGCAAATATAACTGCAAATATAAACCACAATGAGATATCACTATATGCTTATTGAAGTGCCTGCAATAAAAATTAGTGACACAGCCAAATACTAGAAAGGATGTGGAGAAACTGTATCACTTATGACATTGCTGGTGGGATTGTGAAATGTATCATAGTTTCTTTAAAACCTAAGCATGCAACTACAATATGATTGAGCAATTTCACTGCTAGGCATTTATTCCAGAGAATTGAAAATTTAAGTTCATACAAAAACTTGCACATAAATGTTTATTGCAACTTTATTCACAATGTCCAAACTGTGCAAACAGCCCAGATGTTCTTTAATGGATTAATGGTTAAATAAATTGTGGTACATCTACATCACTTATGACTACTCAGCAATAAAAATGAGCAGATTATTGATACTTACAATAACTTAAAAAACTCATTAGAGAATGTGCTTACTAAATAAAGGTGAACTCCAAATAGTGATATATTATATCATTCTTTTAATGTAAAATATTGAATGAAAAATTATAGAAATTGTGAACAGATTAGTTGTTTGAGAGATTTAAAAAGGGGTGGGTGGTGAAAAGGAAGTAGATATGACTGTAAAATGGGATATATGGAAAGATTGTATATCCTGAGGTGATAGAATTGTTCTGTATCTTTATATCATGAATTTTTGTCAATATTATGGTTGTGATATTGAACTATAGTTTTTTATTTTATTTTATTTTTTAGTTGTTGATGGACCTTTATTTTATTTATTTTTATATGGTGCTGAGGATCAAACCCAGTAGCTCAAACATATTAGGCAAGCACTCTACCACTGTGGGCAATCTCAGCCCTTAAACTATAGTTTTGTAAGATATTAGCATCAGAAAAAACTGGGTAAAAGTACAAAGGATCTTATTTCTTACAATGGTTTGTAAATCTTCTGTTACCACTAAATAAAAAAAAAGTTATAAAAATCTTACTGCTGGTCAATCTTAGCCCTGTTCTAGGAAAAGATTTACTCTCAAGAAAAAATCTCGTAACCTAGTTATTTTGGTTCAAATGTGTTCTCTTAAGGTTCGTGTGTTGGAAACTTAATCTTCAAATTCATACTATATATTGCTGGTATTTGGAGGTGGGGCACTTGGGAGGTAATTAGTATTAGATGAGGTTGTGAGACTGAGGCCCCCATGATGGCATTAGTGATACTATAGCTTTTTAGGAAGAGAGGCTGAAGCTAGCATGCTTTCTCTGTCTCACCTTGTGATGTCCTTTAGCATATTATGCTACAGGAAGAAGATGGTGTTACCATGGTTTTGGGCTTCCAGACTTCAGAACAATAAGCCAAATAAATTTCTATTTTTTATAAATTGTCCAATCTCAGATGTTTTGTTGGAACAACAGAAAATGGGCAAAGGCTAATCTTAATTTTAGAGTTCTGAAATGGCCTCCTTCTTCCAAAGTGGTTGTCAGTCCTAGGACATGCAGTCCTAGGACATTATGCCTTTTGCACCATGTACCCCATTCTTTTATTGGCTCTTCACATTGATTCAGTCTCTGTATTTTCTGCACAATTGCCTCCCTTGAATATCCATTTCTCTTTAGGGCTGAGGTTTTCTTCCTTGATCACAGCATATGCCTATGGCTCCCCTTAGTCTCTGTCACATCTCTTGGGGTTTTAGACCCCAATAACTTTCATTTTTAATTCAGACAGATTTTTCTGAATTATTTTCTAGTTGGCTACCTAGGTTACTCTTCCTACTGGCTTGCCTTTCAGATGGGTTGTTCATCCATTTATTTTGTTTGATTGAATCTCAGCTCTGTTCCAGTTTTCTTGCTTTTCACATCAGCCTTTATCGCTGATACCTCAGCATTGTTGAAATGTTGACCCCGTAGCTAATTCCTGATCACCGTATTAAATGCAAGTCTCCTACTTTTATTCTCTATCTGTTCTTTTTGTTTATTTACCAGCACTTATTACAGTTTGTGATTATTTTGTATTTCTACGTTTCTTTTTTTCCCCCTCAATCTAAACTACAGGTTTAATGATAATAGAAACTGTGTCTCGCTCACTTTGTATTTATTGTGCCTACCATGGTATCTGATATAAATTTCATAGGAGCCACTAAATAAATGATGTTAAAAATGAATAAAATGGTTGAAAAAAATTGTACAAGTTCAGTTGCAAGTAATATATTAATGATGTTGAACACCTTCCAATAGCTAAAGTCTAGCTAACTAGTATGAAGCAACAGATATAATGAGAATTATGAGTTTTGGAAAAAGACAAAAATCCTTTTTTAAATTTATTGACTGTTTGCTCTAGGCAAATTAACTAAACTTCCTTAACTTCCATTTCCATATTTGTAAAGTTGGATTGATGATTCCTATCATCAAGCTTTCTCATGAAGATGAAATGCAGTAATATAACACAGGTAAGGTGGCTAGCAGAGTAATTGTTCAAACAGGAGTCGTTCACAAACTCAGTCTGATCTATTTTTTTGGACAGAGCTATTTTATTTTTAGCAGTATGCAAGTGGAAGAAAAATTCAGATCAGGGAAATTATTTTTAAAAGACATCCAGCATTTATCTTGGATTATAAATTTGATTCATTCTTTGATGTATATATTCATTTACAATTATTTTCAACAAGAACCGCTGTAGGTAATTATATGCGTCAAGGTTTGTGAGGGTCTTAATTATCCATTATTCTAAGAAAATGAATTACTTACTGAGATAAGTTTACCAATATATTTTAGAAAACTTTAACAGTTTAGGAGTCAAAAGTGGAGCAATTTAATTCAGGACTCTTCCTCTTCAATCAAGAGTGATTATTTCTTGCTTTTGAGAGTGGGCATTCTAGGGCACGTCCCCCATTCACTGTTCATTTAAGTGATATTTAGAGCTGGGGAGGTGGCTAAGGGGCAGAGTGCCTGCCTAGCATTCATGAGGCCCTGAGTTTGATCCCCAGCTCCACAGAAACCAAAAGAGGACAAGAAAAAAAAATTGCTTAAGTTGGTTTCCTATTACAACATGATTTCTGGTTAAACATATGTGAACCCTCAGTTGCTACCACATTTGGGCCTTACTAAAAAAAAAAAATGTTTTCTATAGAATAGAGAATCAAGAATGTAGAACAGAATAGACAATGTGTTTAAATCAGGAAATTCTTTCTGTGTATTCTCCAAGAAGACTAAGTGACTGAGTTACTAAATATTCTTAAAAGTTGTTTTGGTGAGATTTTAAGTTATAGTGATCTCATGCCTTAGATTGTTGTTCTAGGATATAAGGTTTCATCCTAAAAACATACATATTAAAGATGAGGAAAACTGTTTCTCTGAAATATTTCAGCCACACAAAAAAGTAAATAAATAATGACTATTAGATCCTTATTGACGGGAATCCAAGATGGTAGGACATAGGGAGGCAGAAATCTGTGTTGCTCAGTGACTTGGGACTCAAGAAGTGAGAATAGTGCTTCTCTGTGAGTGATATTCCTGCTCCTGTGCAGGAATGACAGCCACTGTGCCCTTGCAGGGCTCCAGGCCTCAGCGTCAGAGTAGGTCTTCCGACTACTAGCCCACACAAGACTACCCGGTGCCTGAGCAGGACCATCAGCATCATCACCTGTACAAAACTTTCAGCCACCCACCCAAGCAGAAATCCTGGAACACAGATCCCATGCAGGACACCTGGCAGCTACCCATGTGCAGGATCTCCAGCTGCCACTCCTTTGTGGACCCTCATCAACCAATGTGGGGCTCCCCTTGTCACCTCCATCTTGGGACTCTACAGCATGAAGATAGTCCCCTATGTGCCATAGCCCACCTGCACCAGGGAACTTCACACAGTCTCTGAAGACAGCCACAGCCACATGCTGCATGCCATAGACCCAGTCTCTGAACTCATCATCCAATGCCATTGCCCAGCTCCCCTGACCCCACCAGACACCCTATTGCTGGAAGCATTATGGGGGCAACTCCTAGTTTGGAACTCTGGCTGGCCAGGAACCCAGTTTCTAACTACTCCCTCTCCCCAGCAGCTGCTAACCCAGAACAGTGGCTGCCCAACAACAACAACAACAATAACAAAAACAGCTCTTAGCAGGGCAGGTGCACAGTGCAATACACAACAGCCCTGGAGAGAAAGATCCCTTATTAGGAAGCAGTAAGGGAGAGGGTGAGTGTGATAGAGATTAGAGATTAAGAGAGACCAGGAACTGGGAGGTCTTCAGGAGAGATAAGGAGATAAGACTGGTTACCTTTACTATCCTGAAGGTGGAGATACCAGGTAACAACAGAAAACTCCACCTACTGGATGAGAAGGGAGCAGGAAAGATACTGATCTCCAACCAAAACAATCCTTGTTTCTTCCTTCAAGATTTTTTCCCATTTTTTTCTTTTCCCTCTCTATTCTCCCATCCTTACACCTCCAATTTATGTGCAACCAAGAACTTTGCATGAATTAGGATACTGATGTCTGAGATGGCTGAATAGTATAATACAGTTATGATATATATATATATATATATATATATATATATATATAGTTTGGTTTACTTTTTTTCTTCATTTTTTTTCTATTTTAACATTTTTAAATTTTTCTTAATATATATGTATGTTTGTTTTAGTACTCTACTGTCTTCCCTCTTACTTGTCTACCCAAAACTACTTCCTCCCTATTCTCCTGCTACTAACCTTCTTCTTTAGATTTCTCTTTCACACTTCCTAAGATATAACTCCATATATTCTCACCTCCTACTTCTTCAGCATATCTTCCTACATCTCACCCCCAGTTCATCGTCCACCATCAGAAACAGTAAAACCCTTTTACAAACCTACTGATTATATTGTAGATAATAATTGAATTCACCATTTCTGAACATTGCGACCAAACTATAAACATCTATTAGCAACTATTTGTTTTTAGGTGGTATTTTGTTTATATTGGGTTCTGTTAACATTGTCCTACCCCTCAAAGGAGTGATATTAGAACCCTACAGGGACAAGCCTATATGGTAAAAACAGTAATGCCTCAGATCCACAGCACTAGAAGGGAAGACACATGAGCAACATGAAAAGATGAGGGAAGAAAGTGCCCCAAACAAATAAAGATAACACATTATTAGAATTCATGACCAGCATACCAGATGAAATTACAGAGAAGTAGTTCATGATGTACATAATTAAAATGTTCTGTGATTTAAAGGATGATGTAAGAAAGCAAATATAGGCAGCAAAAGATCATTTCAACAAAGAGCTACATAAGCAAATACAGGAAGCAAAAAGTTACTTCAGTAGGGAGATAGAGATTCTAAAGAAAAACCGAACAATTATAAAGATTACATATAGGGGAAAACCAACTAGGTTATGTGCAGATTTTTCAACCTAGACCCTGAAAGCTAGAAGATCCAGGAACAACATATATTAAGCTTTGAAAAAAAAATGGATGCCAACAAAGAATCTTATATCCAGCAAAATTAAGTTTTGGATTTGATAATGAAATAAAAACCTTCCATGATAAACAAAAGTTAAAAGAATTTACAGCTAGAAAACCTGCACTACTACTACAGAACATCCTTGGCAAAATATTCTATGAATAGGAAATGAAAAACAACAATGAAAATTAGCAGAGGGAGGGAATACACTAAAGGAAAAACTATTCAAAGGAGAAACTAAGTCAAGTTAAATAACAAAAATAAACAAAAATGGCTGGGAATACAAATCATGTCACAAAAATAATTCTGAACTTTAATGGCCTAAACTCACCAATCAAAAGACATAGGCTAGCTGATTGGATTTTAAAAAGACCCCGAAATATGCTGCCTCCAAGAGACTCATCTCACAGAAAAAGACATCCACAGACTGAAGGTGAAAGGTTGGGAAAAATCATAACACTCACATGGATTGTGGAAGCAAGCAGGAGTTTCCATCCTTGTGTCAAAAAAAGTAGACTTTAAGCTAAAGTTAAAAGGGGAAAAGAAGGACATTTCATACTACTCAAGGGAACCTTACACCAATAAGACATAACAATTATAAATATATATGCCCCAAACAATGGAGCATCTATATTCATCAAACAAACTGTTCTCAGGTTCAAGAGTCAAATTGACCACAACACATTAATTCTGGGTGACTTTCACACACTTCTTTCACCTCTGGATAGATATTCCAAACAAAAGTTGAACAACAAAACTATAGAACTCAATAATACAATCAATAACTTAGACTTAACTGACATATATAGAATATTTCATCCTTCAATGAGCAAATATACTTTCTTCTCAGCAGCTCATGGATCTTTCTCTGAAATAAATATATAATATATTATGCCATGAAGGAACTCTTAACAAATACAAAAATGTAGAAATACTACCCTGCATTCCATCAGACCACAATGAAATGAAATAATAAAAAATCAATGATAAAATAAAAAATAAAAACTATTGCAAAACCTAGAGACTAAATAATATGCTGCTGAATGAGAAAACATGGGATGCAAAAGACATCAAGGAGAAGATTAAAAAATTCTTAGAGATGAATGAGAACACTGATACATCATATTGAAATCTCTGGTGGTACTAAGAGGAAAGTTCATTGCATGAAATTCATTCCTTAAAAGAAGAAAAAGTCAATAAGTAAATGACTTAACATTATATCTCAAAGCCCTAGAAAATGAAGAACAAATCAACACCAAAAGCAGTAGAAAACAGGAAATAATTAAAATTAGAGCTAAAATCAATGAAATTGAAACAAAAGAAACAACTGAAAAAATTGACAAAACAAAAAGTTGGTTCTTTGAAAAAAATAAATAAAGTTGACAAACCCTTAGCCATGCTAACAAAAAGAAGAGAGAAAACTCAAATTACTAACATACCTGATGAGAAAGGAAATATCACAACAGACACTACAGAAATGCAGAACATAATTAGAAATTATTTTGAAAACTTGTATTGTATTCCAACATAATAGAAAATATCAAAGGCATTGACAAATTTCTAGAGTCAAATAATTTGCCCAAATTGAATCAGGATGATATACAGAATTTAATATACCAATTTCAAGCAATAAAATAGAAGATGCCATCAGAAGCCTACCAAAAGCCCGGGACCAGATGAATACACAACTGAGTTCTATAAGACCCATATAGAAGAACTAGTACCTATACTCATCAAATTATCTTGTGAAATAGAAAAAGAGGGAGGTATAAGATCAATATCACCCTGATTCCAAAACCAGACAAAGACACATCAAAGAAGGAAAACTTCAGATCAATATCTCTAATGAAAATGGATGCTAAAGTTATTAAAATTCTTGCAAATAAAATACAAAAACATATCAAAAAGATAGTGCACCATGATCAAGCGGGGTCCATCCCAGGGATATAAGGTTGGTTCAACATACAGAAATCAATAAGTATAATCCATCACATCAAGAGTCTTAAATCTAGGAATCATGATCATCTCGATAGACGGAGAAAAAGCATTTGACAAAATACAGCTTCCATTCATGTTCAAAACACTAGAAAAAACTAGGGATAACAGGGACATATCTCAGCATCATAAAAGCTATTTTTGCTAACCCCCAGGCCAACATCATTCTAAATGGTGAAAAACTGAAAGCATTCCCTCTAAAAACTGAAACAAGACAGGGAGGCCCTCTTTCACCATTTTATTTAACATGGTTCTTGAAACACTAGCCAGAGCAATTAGACAGACAAAAAAATTAAAGGGATGATACGAATAGGAAAAGAAGAACTCAAATTATCACTATTTACTAATGATATGATTCTATACCTAGAAGACCCAAAAAATTCTACCAGAAAACTTCTAGAACTGTAAATGAATTCAGCAAAGTAGCAGGATACAAAATCAAAACCCATAAATCAAAGGCATTTCTGTATATCAGTGACAAAGCCTCTAAAAGGGAAATGAGGAAAACTACTCCATTTACAACAGCATCAAAAAACAAAACAACAACAACAACAAAACTTGGGAATCAACCTAACGAAAGAGATGAAAGTCCTCTACAATGAAAACTACAGAATGCTAAAGAAAGAAATTAAAGAAGACCTTAGAAGATTGAAAGATCTCCTTTATTCTTGGATAGACAGAATCAGTATTACCAAAATGACCAGACTACCAAAAGCACTATACAGATTTAATGAAGTTCCAACCAAAATCCCAATGGCATTCCTCATAGAAATAGAAAAAGCAGTCATGAAATTCATCTGGAAAAATAAGAGACCCAGAATAGCTAAAGCAATCCTTAGCGAGAAGAATGAAGCAGGTGGCATCACTATACTAGACTTTATACTACAGAGAAATAGTAACAAAAACAGCATGGTATTGGCACAAAAACAGACTGGTAAACCAATGGTACAGAGTAGAGGACACAGAGACTAACCCACATGATTACAGTTATCTTATATTAGACAAAGTCTCCAAAAACGTATATTGGAGAAGAGATACCCCCTTCAACAAATGGTGCTGAGAAAACTGGAAATCCATGTGCAACAAAATGAAATTAAATCCTTACCTCTCACCATGCACAAAACTCATCTCAAAGTAGATCAAGGACCTAGGAATTAAACCAGAGACCCTGTATCTAATCGAAGAAAAAGTAGGCCCAAATTTCCATTATGTCAGATTAGGCTCTGACTTCCTTAATAAGACTCCTATAGTGCAAGAATTAAAATCAAGAATCAATAAATGGGATGGAGGAGTTGGGCTTGTGGCTTAGTAGTGGAGTGCTCACCTACCACATGTTAGGCCCTGGGTTCGATTCTCAGCACCACATAAAAATAAATAAACAAAATAAACGTATTGTGTTCAACTACAACTAAAAAATATTTTTTAAAAAAGGTTGGGGATGTGGCTTAGTGGTTAAGCATCCCATATTAAAAAAAATAAAAATAAAAATAAATGGGATAGATTCAAACTAAAAATCTTCTTCTCAGCAAAAGAAATAATCAGTAAGGTGAATAGAGAGGCTATATCTTGGGAGCAAATTTTTACCACTTGCACATCAGATAGAGCACTAATCTCTAGGGTATATAAAGAACTCAAAAAGTTAAACACTAAAAAAAAAAAAAACCACAATCAATAAATGTGCCAAGGAACTGAATAGACACTTCTCAGAAGATGATATGCAATCAATCAACAAATATATGAAAAAATGTTCATCATCACTAGCAATTAGAGAAAGGCAAATCAAAACTACTTTAAGATTTCATCTCACTTGAGTCAGAATGGCAGCTATTAAGAACACAAACAACAAATGTTGGCGAGAATATGGGGAAAAAGGTACACTCATACATTGCTGGTGGGATTGCAAATTGGTGCAGCCAATATGTTAAGCCGTATGGAGATTCCTTGGAAAGCTGAGAATGGAACCACAATTTGACCCAGATATCTCACTCCTCGGTCTATATCCAAAGGATCTAAAAATAGCATACCACAGGGATACAGCCACATCAATGTTTAGAGCAGCACAATTCACAATAACTAATCTGGGGAACTAACCTAGATGCCCTTGAGTAGATGAATGGATAAAGAAAATGTGGTATATATACACAATGGAATATTACTCAGCAATAAAAGAGAATAAAATGATGGCATTTGCAGGCAAATGGATGGAGTTGGAGAAGATAATGCTAAGTGAAGTTAGCCAAGCCCCCCAAAACAAATGCCAAATGTTTTTTCTGATATAAGGAGGCTGATTCATAGTGGGGTTGGGTGGAGGAGCATGGGAGGATTAGACAAACTCTAGATAGGATAAAGGGATGGAAGGGGATGGAAGGGGGAAATGGGGATAAATAAGATGGTGGAATGAGATGGACATCATTACCCTAAGTACATGTATGAAGACACAAATGGTGTGAATATACTTTGTATACCATCAGAGATATGAAAAATTGTGCTCTACATGTGTAATATGAATTGTAATGCATTCTGCTGTCATATATAACAAATTAGAATAAAAAAATTTACGAAAAAGATCCTTAATGACATTAAAACAGAGGTATATTTGAGTTCATTGTTATTAATAACAACTTGGAAATATATTTTAAATAATTCTGACTTTCTATGTCAAAGCCTTTAACCTTACTACATAGTGTTATTTGTGGAAGCTCTTCAGGGGGATTTCCTCCTTAGGTTTTTTTTTTTTTTTTCCTAAATAAGATTGTCAAAAAAATCCTTTATATTTAGAATACTCAATCTATTTCAAGTCAACCTATGGAAAATAATAAGCCAAATACATTTTAAAAAATCTAATTTCATTGCTTTCAACTTTTCAGGGACATGAATATTAGCTCTCAAATGACTGACCTTTTTGATGATTAATTTAATTTATGACAATTTCATACATATGAAGAGAAATCATTTGTGGCTTCTGAGCCTTTTCTTTCATTTTAGATTTACTTCACTAATGTGAATTCCTCTTATATATAGTGGTCATTGTTTATTTTAAGTTTCGGTACATAAATGGAAAAATTTTCAGTGGAAGTGAATTTTATAGAACGAAGAATGCAAAAGAATATTAAGTTCAATAATCTGTATAAAATGAACTATTATAGCATTTATCTTCATGGCTAAATCATTTCTGAGTTATCTTTATCATTTGTAAAGATAGATACTGTAATTCAATAATCCATCATGAAATCTTTAAAAATTTACCCTCTCTGCAGAAACACATTGCTCATACTTCACCGATATGAGACAATTTAAGAATGAGTTATTTTATACGTTTATTTGAAAGGTGGATATAGTCTATAAACAGCACTGTTGGAGAAGGTCAAATTGTGATTGATGTCCTACCCAAAATATGATTCCGCCAGTCACGGTGATTTAATTTAGGAAATTCTTTCTCTGCTTAGTAAGCTGATCAGTATTCGTTACTATATAATCACTAAGGTAATAGGTTGGGATGAAAATAACCCCTGCCAGCAGTTATTAAAAAAAAAGACTTCAATTCTATGATATATAAAGGAAGATGTTATATTTCAGTGTCACTTCTCAGAAGTGGCTTCTAATTGTTGACATTTTTCTAAAACCACTCAGATATTACCAAATCCTCATTTCACATCAATGATATAATTATGGGATGACTTGTTTCTGGAAATCTTAACTAGTGATAAAACAAGATGACCTCTTCCCATTTTTGCATCAAAAACAAGTGCTAAGGAATAGATCCAGTGATTTATTTAATTACTTGTAAATATGGAGTATTAATAGTCTTCAACTTTCAGGAGAAAGGCCATTAAATATAAATTTCTAAGATACGGATATCTCTGGAAAATTCCAATGAATTTGCACAATAGAAGAAAAGTGTGGTACCACTGCATTATTTAATTGGGCCACTAATGCTGCCATCTTCAACCAGAATCATATCAGATCCAGAATAACAGATTTCAGGCATTGGTATATTCACTGGAGTATGATGAACTTGAATGTACATGAAAATTAAAACATTTATACCAAGACATGATTATTTCAACATGATTTTTGTATTAAGGCTTCTATTATTGTCATTTCTAATTTAAGTTCAAGAAACAAATGTTTCTGCTGTAGGGTACTTTTAATGCAACTCAACCTTATATTAGAAAGCATAGAGAGAAACAAAAAAGTAAACCATACCATTTTATTTTATTTCTATTTATTTATTTTTCACATTTATTCAAGAGTTTAATAGATACAATTGTTGCCAAGAATACTCTCAGACAGACATTATGGGATATTGTTATACTGTTTTTCCAAATTATTGTTGGTGTGGAGCTCTGTCAATATATGGTATTAATTTATTCATTTAATAAGACTAAAAGTTTATTTTATATACATTATCTAGGCTTATTAAGTGAATTTTTATATATATATTTAAGTTGTAGTTGACACAATACCTTTATTTTATTTATTTATTTTATGTGGTGCTGAGGATCAAACCCAGTACCTCGCACATGCTAGGTGAGCGCTTTACTGCTGAGCCACAAATCCAGCCCTTATGAGTTTCTTTTTTATTTCTTTTTTTTAAAATGAGAGCTTTATAGTTATACATAATCGCTGGGTTCATCCTGACAAACTCATTCATGCATGGAAATTGATTTCCATTCATAGATTTTAGATCCCCCACTTTATCCCACCCTTTTACCCTCCCACCCTCCCTCCCCTCTCCCATATTCCTTACTTTAATAGACTTCCTTTTGCTCCTGTTTTTATTTATATTTGATTGGTTCTTTCTACCAATGTATAAAGGTGAAATCTCCCCTGGTTACATATGTACATAACAGGATTTTTAATGAAATCATTCTGTATTGCTTTCCCTTACCCATCCCTCTACTCTGCCTCTTGGTCTTCTTCTATATTACTCATCTTCCTTTTATCTTCATGTTATCCAATCTTTGCCTTCCCCTTTGCTTTATTTTGCTCTACCCTCTGCATATGAAAGAAAACATTCAACCTTTGAGTTGAATATTTGGCTTATTTCACTTAGCAGAATATTCTCCATTTTCATCCATTTACCAGAAAATTCCTTATTTTCATGACTGAGTAAATGCATGTGTGTGTGTGTGTGTGTGTGTGCGCGCGCGCGCACGCATCACAATTTCTTAGTCCATTCATCTTTTGACAGGTACCTGGGTTGATTCCATAATTTAGCTATTGTGAATTGTGCTGCAGTAAATGTTGAGGTGGCTATATTACTGTAGTATTCTGATTTTAGATCTTTTGGGAAAATATGAAGGAGTGGGATAGTTGAGTCATATGGAG
Organism: Marmota marmota marmota; assembly: GCF_001458135.2. NCBI lineage: Eukaryota > Metazoa > Chordata > Mammalia > Rodentia > Sciuridae > Marmota > Marmota marmota. The sequence continues at coordinate 37,107,644 of NW_026000093.1, read as the reverse complement.
GCTCCATCCCTCATGTTTGGAGAATTTTTCATACTGCTTTCCAGAGTGGTTATACTAGTCTGCGGTCCCACCAACAATGTAAAGTTCATGTTTTTCGCCTCAAGCCTTGACAGCATTTATTATTGTTTGTATTCTTGAACATTGCCATTCTGACTAGAGTGAGATGAAATCTTAGTGTAGATTTGATTTGCATTTCACCAATTGCTAAAAATGTTGAACATTTTTTCATGTATTTATTATCCTTTTGTGTTTCTTCTATTGAGAATTTTGTTTAGTTCTTTTGCCCATCATTTATTGACTGGATTGTTTGTGTTTTTGGTGTTGTTTTTTGAGTCGTTTGTATATTCGGGATATTAATCCCCTATTGGAGGAGTAGCTGGCCAATTCTTTCTCCTATTCTGTAAGCTCTCTCTTCATACTTGTAGTCATTTCCTTAGCTGTGCAGAAGCTTTTTACTTTAATGGCATCCCACTTATTGATTCTTGGTTTCATTTCTTGCGTTTGGGTCTTGTTAAGGAAGTCGTTGCTAGCACATGTATGATGGACTGTTGACCCTATGTTTTCTTCTAGCAGTTGTAAGATTTCTGGTCTAATTCCTACGTCTTTGATCCATTTCAATTTGAGTTTTTTTTGTGCAGGGTGAGATATAGGGGTCTTGTTTCATTTTTATACATATAGCTATACAGTTTTCCTAGCACCATTTGTTAAAAAGGCTGTCTTTTCTTCAAAATTTATTTTTGGCACCTTTGTCAAATATCAGATGGCTATAGAACCATACTGTTTTACTAAATGTGTATTCTTCTTGAAATTTTAGCAGAGTTTTGCAACTTCTGAAAAGACTAAAGGTGTGAGATTTCAAGCCCTTCTGGTAATATCACAGGAAGTAGAACAACAGTGTTTCTTGTAGCCAAAGATTTTCCTAATTTACTCCATAGAGAGCATTTATGGCTTATCAGAAGTAAAGAATAATCTTAAAAGAAAATATAGTTCCAATGTGTTTGTGGCATGACTAACAGAATCCTTGGTTTCCAGGTCAATATATACCTTTTTGGAGTACACTGGAATGTGTTAGTTCAATCTGTTTCCTGAGTCACCAATAAGGCTTCTAGTTTTGATTAGTACTCAAAATAAAGGAAAGCTCTGAAGCTCGTCTGTACAGTGCAAACAAGTGTTTACTACTTGCCTTATGACTCCAAAGATCCAATGGTACTTGAAATAACTATAACAGAAAGGCTGCAGATTTGGTCATCTTGGAAACTCAGGAGAATTATAATAAAGAGAACAAGGATTTTGGTGTATTGGAAATATTTGATCATGAACTATTATCTAATTTTTCAAGTCAACCCTAAACATCCATATGGTATCATCAATGGTATGGAGCTTCAGCATATCAAGGATGCAAACTAAGTTTCTTGAGTACTTGGCTCTTTTCCAAATGACACCTCCCTTTTTTGGGATTGCCACGTTTCCTTCAAACCTACCACATCATGGGGAGTGAGCAATGCACCAAATGTGGTTTATTATTCTAGCGCTATGTAGAGATGGCCCTGGAAGCCAATGGGTAAATAAAACTCCTAGGGGCAGAAATTCAAATAAGCACTTGGATTTTCACTTTGTCTGTAAGAAGAAATGATGCAAGGTGTAGATATAGATTGTGTTATTGATAGTTGCTGAAATTTTGGTCAGATGACTAGGGACTTGGAAGAAATAAAATTGAAGAATTGTTCACTAGAAGTTCTCAGGAAGAAGCATGTAGGGATGAAATGCTCAGAATAGCTACAGAGTGTGGATTTTTGCATCTCATGATCATAGGGATCTACTGTGTAGAAGATTGCCAATAATCAGTTTGGGGCCAGTTTATAGATATCAGTAAGCATTTCCTCTCTGGTTACTCACTGATTGCTCATAATTCTTTGTAAAATATGACCATCTGTGTCAGGAATGAAGGCTATGCAAAGGCTCAATAGTGCACAATTTCCCTCATCAATCGTATTTTACTGGGATCAGCTTGCCAACAGCCACTAGCAATACCACATTCTGAGATGACACTATTCTGCAATGGTGCTAGCTAACTACCTAGTATTCCCTGAAATGAATATTTACTTGTGTAGATTTGCTTTTTCTTGGCACAGTGCTTTTGACATTACCATCATGTTTTGTTCATTATTTTGCTTGTCCACATGATTTTGCTACTGACCAAAGAAAAGCAAAAGAAGTAATAAACAGTCTTATGCCTGTGAAATTCACTAGTGTTCCCATCTACTCAGAAACAGGAGACCTGATATAATGATGAATGATCACTGAAGACCAGAAAGGTAGAATGATCTATTGAAGGCTCAATTACAGTGCTGGATGGGTCTTATGATCTACTGGTGGGGTGTTCGTCATAGGGCTGTGTATGGACCATGCACAGCTTAGACCGTTCAAGAAGAAACACTTAGGTCATCAGGCATAGAATTTTAATGTCAAGTTGTAAAAATGCTGGTACTTTCCTGCAAGCTAACAAGTTAGCCTGCCACAGTTTTATAAATGCTAACAAAAGACTTGAAACTCTTGAGTCAGTAAAATAACTTTATTATCTACCACAATAATAACAAAGTGTCTGCATTTGCATTGGTCCTCAAGCACCAGTTCCTATAGGGTAATGCAAAATTAAAAATGCCTGTCAGTGGGTGCACACAGTGACTCACATGACCAAAATATGTGGAGCTTAAGAAACCTGAGTGCTTTATAACATGCTGTAAGCGGGTCTTGCCTTTGTCCCAAATGGGGATATTGTCTTCATTATACTGGATGCTAAACCTTCCTTTTGCACTGTTAGGACACACTATTTCCTTCTTAAAAAGGCTATTTGCTGTGCAGCTATTCTTGGAAAGACAGTCCTGGAACAAATGCTGTGACTCTGCTGAAACATGTGTAGGAAATTGAAAGATCCATGGAGAACCCTCTACCAATTACTGGGAAGTTGAGTTAGCCACTTTGGTTTCCTCATGTAATTGAATTAGGAAGCAAATAAAGGGTTTACTAAAGTGGTTACTGTGATTGTTCTTGCTTTTCAAAGGGAAATAAGGTGCTGCTTTTTAATGCAAATACAGTACATGGGAATGCAAAAGTATTTCAATATTTCAGTAAAAGTACTCATATATTTCAGTAAAGGCAAAGGCCAAATGGAATTTAGTAGAAGGAGTTTAACAATTTTCTCTTTGTGACCAGTTTGAGAAACTAAGGCTATGGTAAACATGACTTTTAAAAAATATTTGTCATGTATATACTTGGATATATTAACTTTCTCCCTCTCTCCCTTTCTCTGCTATTTCATATGATATGTATGGTTGTGATTAACATTATTACTCATTGTTCACATTACAAATTATCTACAACAGAAGGATTTTGCCTGAGCTAGAAAACAAATGAACATTACAAAGATAAGGATACAGTAATCTTGGGAACTTTTTGTGCTTTTGAGGGGGTGGGGGATTGGGTGTATCTTTGTTAGTATAAGAGATTGTTGCATTGTTAGTTGGAAGTATGTTTTTGATATTATTATTATTATTATTTGGAAGTTTAACTGTGGGCCAAAATTGTGAATGGACACTGAATATTCAGAGTAAGATTTATCAGATATTGCTGCTCATTCTCAGTTACATTTCTGACATTTTAAACTGTCCCTGTAGTATAGTAACATGAAACCTGGGAAGGACTTTTTCATCAGCACAGTGCCAGCTAAGTTTCCGTCAATGAGAGGCTCAAGCATGGGGTTTGGAAATCAGAGGAAGAGAAGTCATTTTTGTCCATGGCAGATCTGGGCAGGTCTTGGGTACCCTCGGATTTTTGCTGTAACTTTTGGGAATCCTCCTGAGAACCTCTCTTTGGTATCACAGCAGCTGATTCCACTGGTAGAAATTTTCCTCTGCTTTTGACCTCTGTCCATTTGAATTTTCTGATAGATTTTTTTCATGATATTTTTTTCTGCTATATTCTAATGGTTCTCTAGCAATTGCTTTTATTAAACCTTTTTCTACATAAAATAGCTGGGATGGCTTTTATTTTTCTGACCAAATCCTGATTAATACAGGAAAATGATTCTTTAGAAATAGACCCTGATTTTCTTTGAAGATCAATATTAGAAGGATTAAAATGAATAATCTGTCCAATATATTTAGAGATAAATGCTTAATTTTTTTCCTTTATAAAGTGAGATATGTCCATGGAAGGTTATAACTTCAAGTAATAGCTAACATTCATTTTAGAATTAACTCAAATCTGCTTTGGAGTGATTGTTTATTTTTTACAACATGTGCATCAGTTTTCTGATAGCATGGCTATGAAAAACAAGTACAATAATTTATATAAAGTACTTAACACATAGTTAAGGGCTCAATAAATACTAGACATTATAGGAGCAGTGGACTTATTATTATGTAAGACATAGTGTGTTATGTTCTGAAAGATGTGGTGGAAAAAAAATATTGATCTTGGATTTGATCTCTCATTTTCCCCTGATTCAACACTCAGAGTTTTAGTGTACTCCAGGGTGGGGGCGCCCAGTTCTTTATCTGTTGCATCAAATCAATTAAATTTTAATGAAGGCTCACAGAACTTGTTCAACAAAGTGATGGCAGGAACTGTGTCTATCTTGTCTTGGCTTACATCCCAAAATCTAACCAGCAGCCTGACACATAGACAACTGTCAGTTAAAATAGGATGAATGGAGAGGAAAAGACTGAAGATTGAATACTGTGGTGGGAGGAGCTGTGGAGTTCAGTGTACACAAAGACAAGTTTCACGTGGCCCTTAACCTCACAAAGGAGGTGTTATAATTAACCATTGTTTAGGAAAGGCTGAACCCAGATTTCAGGGTGATTCATTTAGTTTGGGTGTGATCTGGGAAGATTTTAACAGAAGTGAAAGAAGAAGGTTAGCTGTGAAGGGGAAGTTGGATGTGTCAGGCTGAGAATGTCAGATGGAGAGAAAATTGAGTGGAACTTTGAAACATGAGGGCTATTAGGATTTAGGAAGCCAATAAATAATGTCCCTTCTCCCCATTACTGATTTCAGAGTCAGTTGAGAAGTTCAGCAGGGTTTACTCTAAGCAAGGCAATTTACTGTCTTGCTGGAAGGGCATGGTTAAATACTACAATGAAATGTGATGATTACTGTTATAGCATGTAATCTAGGGCAGTGATTCTCAATGTGTGGACTTTGAATAAGCCTTTCCTGACTCACCTTCGAGTTTTTAGAACTGCAAATTCACATACCTCTTCACGCACAATCAGAATCTTTGCAGATGGGGCTCAGGAATCGTTTAAACAAGGCCTCCAGGTGATACCTATATAGCAAAGTTTGTGAAACGCTGTACTAGAGGCCCTAACTCAGGTTAGTGAGTCAGAGAAGATCCACTGAAGGAGGTGATATTGAGACTGAGGTGTGATGGATGAGTTGGGCTGAGGAGTAGAGGCTGGGAGAGTTTCAGGCAAAAGAAACTCCAAAGTGGAAGCCTGGAGAGAAGAGTGTGGCATATTCAAGGGCTAGAATTCTTTTAGCAGGGTAGAAGTGTGTGCTTTATGGAAACTAGATGTGAACATCATTTGTAAGGGAGTCAGTCTTGGATTCCATTTAAGGAGGAATGACTCAAGAGGTAAAGGGGAGCTACCAGGGTTTGGATCTTAAATGTCTCCCACAAGCTCAGCTTTGTCCCCAGCTGGTGACACTTGATGGGAGGTGGGGAAACATTAGGAGGTGGGGCCTCGTTGGAGGAAGTAAGTCATGGGGGTGTGTCTTTGAAGAGAATAGTTTGTCCCCAGCACCTTCTTCCTGTGAGCTCCTTCCCTCTGCTTCTCAGCTACCATGAGGTGAGCAGCTCTGTTCTACCATCTACTCCCCACCATGACACTCTGTCTTGGCATAAGCTCAGAGCAACGGAGCCAGCTAAGGACCAAAACCTCTGAAGCCGTGAGCCAAAATAAATCTCTCCTTGTTTAAGTGGAGTTTTACAAGAACTTTTTCACAGTGATGGAAAGCTGACTACACAGGTGGTGAAGGGACCCAGGAGAAAAATGAGCCTCCTGAATCTAGTCTGGGTGTGAGGCTTTAGCAGTATCATGGAATTGCAGTGTCAGGCCAGGACAGATTACCCATAAAAGAGGTCTGTGGAAGAATGCCAGAGTCTTCATTCACTTGATCAGTACTCATTGAGCACTTATGTGGTGCTGGATGTTCTAGCTTCTCAGAATATAGTGAAAAAAGCAGTGTCGAACAACAATAAATGATACAAAATATGTCAGGGGGTGATAAGTGCTGGTAAGAAAAATTAAGCCAATGGAGCCTGCCTCCCAGAGACTTGGGAGGCTGAGGTAGGAGGATCATGAGTTTGAGGCTAGCCTCAGCAATTTAGCAAGGCCCTAAGCAACTTAACAAAACCCCATCTCAAAATAAAAAGGGCTAGGATTGTAGTTCAGTGGTAAAATGCCGCAGTTAAACCAGGTAAGGAAGACAGAGTAATGGGGTGGTATTATATGAGGGTCATCTTGGAAGGACTGTTTCTGATAAGGAGATATTTAAGGAGAGATTTGAAGAAACTGAGAGGGTGTTTTGTAACTATCAATTCTTTGCAACTTGGTCTTAAGGTCTGTCTTGAGAGTGGCTCTAAATTCTAGCCCTGATATAGAAAGAAGTTAGGTCTGAACATGTCGGTGGGATGAGAGACAGAGAGACAGAACAAAGAAGCCTGTGAAATAGCAGAAGTATTTGTATTACTTGCAGATCCCAGAGAGGAGGACCAACAGGGAGGGGTAGGGGAATTGTTTCGGGTGTGTATTCTCAGCCAGTAGGTGGGGAGCAAGACAGGACCTCTTGGGACCACAACACTGGGTGTTGCCCAAGCAGTTTCCCTATGAGGAGTTTCTAATTCGTGGGTTTAAAGCATCCAGGCCTTTGAAATGAGAAGTTGTGCTCTTTTGTGTGCAATGAGTTGAAATGCATTCTGCTGTCATGTATAACTAATTAGAACAACAACAACAAAAGCAAGCAGGCGTGAGTTCTAGGGGTCAAGCTGTGAGTGAGAAGTAGTCACTGCTGCATGTGTGTGCGGTCCCTGAGAGGTGTGGGGAACAAGAGGTTATGTCTAGCTGTCCCCTTGGATGGTGAAGGAGGTGGTCCCAAGGGACAGTGTTCAAAGGCATTATGCAGATTAACCACCTTGAGGAGCTGGGAGGAGGTACAGAACTGGAAAATGTCCAGGGTAATTGAGCCCTGCTTCTGCTATGAGAAATTTAAACTTATATTCAAAATAAATGCTGGGGGTACTGAAAATTATAGGAACTCACTCCAGAGGCTAGCCATGCAAAGAGGCTTTCAAGAAGGAAAAATAAGTAGAAAGGCCCCTGGGTGGGAGCATGTTTATCTAGAATGGAGTGAGACAAGGGAGAGTGACAGGACATGAGGCCAAGAAGAGCCCAGGGGCCCCAGATCACTCAATGCCTTATGCAGATAGGGCCAGAATTTTGGATTTCATTTCAAAAGAGGTTGAAAGACACTGGAGGGTTTTGAGAAAAAGGATGACATGGTCTTGATTTGAGATTAAAAAGTCATGTGAATGCTTGACTGTTGAGGGACACTGGGAATATTTGGCGACACTGGTGTGCACTGGGATCAGGTTAGAAGTCTAGTGCAAGTGAAGAGATGATGGCCGTTTGGACCGGGTGGTTGTGGTTATGGTGGTGAGAAGTGGGCAGATTCTGCAGTTGATCCTCATCATCCACAGATTCCATATTGGTGAATTTGCTTCCTTGTTAAAATTTGTAACCCCAAAGTCAATACTTGAGACACTCTTTTTTGGTGCTCATTTTCAGACATGCATGTGCACCAGGTGGGGCAAAAGATGTGAACTGTCTGCTGTGCATGTTCCAAGATGACACTCTGCCTTCTTGTTTCAGGTCTCATTGAAAATGTCCTCATTACAGTCTTGTGCTGCGGCTTTTGCAATTTTGCTGATGATTTTGCTGTCTAAAATGGCCCCAAGCTTAGACCTAAAGTGCTGTCTAGTATTTCTAAGTAAAAGAAGGCTGTGATGTGCCTTACAGAGAAAATACACGTGTTATAGAAACTGTGTTCAGGTGGGAGTTACAGTGCTGGCTGGCCAGGAGTTAATAATAATTAATCAAAAAGATATTAAATAAGCTGTCTTTAAACAGAAACACACATAAAGTAAGGTTATGTCTGATCACTTGGCAAAAATGTTGTGGCTTAAGGCACACTGGGAACAAAAACCCTCATTTTCTCTAGGATCAGTGATTCAGTATTAGCTAATTCGGGGTTTGCAGTGACTTTATAGCAAGTAACTACTGTGAAGATAGACAGGAAATGCTAATGGTTTGAAGTGGACTATGTGAGAAAAGAGGACTTTAAGGTATTTGGTTCAAACAACTGGCAGAATGGAGTTGCCATTTGCTAACAGGAGGAGCAGGTGTAGTAGGTAAGAGGAAATCAGATTTGATCTTGGACACACTAAACTTGCAATGTTTATTAGACAGCTAAATGGAGATACTGAGGAGTCCTTGACATGTGGGTCTCCACGAGAGGGTATTGATCCCACATTCCAAATTCATCAGTCACTTCCACCGTGTGCTCTTTCTTCACTAAGTTTCTGGGTTCTCTCCAGAAGGAGTAAGCAGCCAGGGAATGGATAGAGGAGGATATGGGAGAGGAAATGAAAAGAAAAAATTAATTCCTCTTTTTGCCCTGGTAGGCCTGAGCTGCTGGGATGTTTGGAGCTTTGTTCATTGCACTGGATGTGATATGAGCTCATAGTGACTTTTATTATTCGTAACTGGCAGAAAGCTATTAGTCTGAGTTTTTGTCACAGGGATATAGAAGAATGGGCCTACCCTGTGAGTTTCACATACTCTAGTAAGTACAGCTATGCCCATGACTTCATCTCGCACATGGTGATGTCTTTCAGATTTACATCTCCAAACAAGAAGCTTCTTGCGATATCCAGACCATGTATCCACCTGTCTACTTGGTATTTGTACTTGGTAGCTCAAAATTCCTCAAATTCAACATTGAATTCCAAATTATCAGTGACTCTTACCACATTCCACCTACTCATCCTCAAAAAAAAAAAAAAAACCACCTAATTTTCAGTATTCCCTATTTCAGTGAATGGCACTACCTTCTATCCACCCGTGTAAATCAGACCCTTAGACTCTGTTCTTGACATTTCCTCACTCTGATATCACCTCCTTAATTTCCACAGCTAATCCATCACTGTGCCCTGTGAGATTTCAACTTCCAGGATCTCTTGAATCTGTGCACTTTTTTTTTTTTCAACTCCAATGCCATCACTTTCTGGGGAGTAGCATAGGATGCGAGTGTGAGAACGAGTCTTACTGCTAGGCTACTCGGGCTTGAGTTTCTCTCCTGTTGCTTATCTTTGTGACCTTAGAAAGTCACTCAGCATCTCTTAACCTCACTTCCTCATCTGTAAAGGTAAACAGTAAACAGTCTCTGATATGTAGGATTATTGTGAGGGTAACCTCAGAAATAATATATCTGGCACATTAGGTCCCTTAAGTGAGCTACTATTAGATTAGGATGCTATTGTTTCTCACCTGGACTACTGTGATATCCTTATAACTAGTCACTCCGCATCCAATCCATCCACCTCCAGTCCTGTAGCCCTAATCTTAAGGAGGGTTATTATTTTAAACTCCAAATATAATTGTGCCATTTTTTTTCTTAAAATCTTTCAATAGCTTTAACTGCTGCAAAGATAAAGACCTAAAACCTTAACATAACCTAAGAAGCTCTGCTTCATATGGTGCTTGCCTCTTTCTGACTGTAGCTTTCTGTACTCAGGCCATGCCAACTTCTGCAGTTTCTCAAATGGGCCATGCCATCTTGTCCCCACCTCTTCCCCTGACTCAGTTGTCACAGTCTCTCTGCCCAGACTGTTTGCTCTGTCTGGAATGTTTGTCCTCTGTGTCTAATTAATTCTTTTATCTTTCATATCTCAGCTTGGGAAAGCCTGATATTACTTTTTTTTTAGTTAGCTGACATCCTTTGATATACTCTTAAAAATGACTCCTTTCTTTCAGTGTATCTAAACCTGTTTGTTTTCATATATTCCTAACTCTGTAGGATCATGTCTGATTCCTGGTAGGAACAGAGAACTTTGTCTGGATTGCTTTTTTTTTTTTCAGTTCTTAGCAGATAGTACAGATTTGCACATACTAAACAATACATTTTGTCAAATGAATGTGCGTATTAAGCACCATATTCCATAAACATTAACCATTAATGTAATTGATGCTTATAGAGAAGTATGGGGTGACAAGGTACTGTCACTCACCAGGAGGCCAGCCAGAGCCTGAAGCAGAAACCCAAGCTAAGAAGTGGTAGAGTCACTATTATAACTTAGAAGGTCAAAGTTTTATGGCCAGAGTAAAGGACAAACATGAAAGTTCAAAAGAACTCATATCTTAGAAGCCTCATTTTCAATGCTCTTAAAGGGGCAGCAGGTAAATGGGAGAGCTTATTGGACTGGTTTGCCTAAGATGGTATGGTAATTAGACAAAGGGACGTGTTACTAAATACGTAGCCCTGGACGAAAAGCCTGAGTCCTTACAGGATTATAATAGTAAAGTGAAAAGACAGGAAAGATAAGGTGGCCAAAGCTTCAGATTATACCCTCCAATCCTCCTGTCATCTTTCCTTTTCAGAAGCACAATTTGAAGGGAGGAAAATCTAAACTAAACTCTACATGTGAAAGCTATTTGTTTAGTTGCTGCTCATTATCTAATTTCTTCTTACTATTGTGGTAACCAAAATTTCAGTCCTGCATTAAATAATATTTTTCCTAAAAAGCAAGTATAATACTATTAGAATAGATAGCATAGTCTGTTTGAACTTATTACATGTATTATTACTAATATATTTTTATAGTTCATAAGAACTAAGGAAGGTCACAAAATTAATATAGACACTATTCAGTTTACTTTCACATCTATTACTCATTCCTTAAAAAAGCCCTTATTGGGTATAATCAATGGGCTTCTTAGTTTAAGAAATAAGGGCTTGTGATTAATTCTTCCAATTATTTCAGAAAGGTACATTGGCCAGCTTTCTCACTTTGGTGCCTACATTTCAGTTTTTTGTTTGTTAATAGGAATTGTTTTTTTTCTCTATTTAAACTTTTTCCCGCTAATATGTGACCGGATCTGCTAGTGACTTATAATGATGATCCTGGCTTTCTACCCAGCTAGTGTAGAAGAAGGGATATTTCCTAAAGTCTAAAATATTTGGGAAAGCATTAACACAGAAATTAAGACCAAATCAGATCTACTTTAAAATCCTCAGATTTTGCTTAAACAGCCTTCCATCTAAATGAAATGAGGTGTTTGTGCCCATTCAACATGGCTTAATCAGGAAGCTTATGTATCAGTGATTTATTTCAAATGGTGGGTCATTGTACATAATTATACTCTGAAACTTTGTTATTCACATGTTAGGTAGCATATTATTCTTTGTATTTTAATTTACCAAAGAATGTGTACTATCTTCCCTCTCCACAAATAAAATAAAGATTGACATGGAAAATCAGACTCATAGAAAAATGAAAATGGCAGATACTGTAGCCATGAGGTGCATAATATTTCCATGAATATACTTCATGTTGGGCCTGAAGTTTCTGTCAATCAGGGAAGAAAGGAAAATGACCCTCATTATTGGACAGAGAAAGCATAAAAGTTCCTTGGGAGAGATTTTTGCCCCAATTTAAAGTTCTACAATAAATTTCTCATATGGGGTGTTACATTCAGGAGACTGAATAATTTAATGGACAACATCTTCTAAATGCAGAATTAACTCATGTAGCATGAAGAATAAAATTTAATATTTGGTTTGGTACATTACACAGTTATTAATTTGGATTTGGAATTAGAGGGCTTACATATTTTTTTTTTTACAGGATGAAAGTTCATCTGAGCATTGTAACAAAGCATTGCCAAACAAATTAAGATTGTAAATAACCTTGAGAAGCAACTCCCTAATCGAGGAGGAGATGCTGTCTTCATTTTTAAAAAAGTTTTGTTTTTAATTTACACATTGTAATTGTATCTATTTGCAAGGTACACTGTGGGTATTTCGATACATGCATACACTAGGTGATGGATATTTAACACTTCGAATATTTATCATTTCTTTGTGAGAACATTTAAAATCCTCTTTAGGTATTTTGAAATATAAAATATAATTTGGTTAGCCCTAGTTTTCCTAGTGTGCAGTACACCAGAACTCATTCCTACCTAACTGTATTTCTGTGTCCATTGACCAATCTCTGTCCATCTCTCCCTCTCTTCTAGTCTTCTCAGCTGCTGGTAACCACAGTTCTACTCTATTCTTCTATGAGATCAGCTTTATCAGTTTCCACAAATGAGTGAGATCATGAAATATTGATCTTTCTGCATCTGACTTATTTTACTTAATATAATGTCTTCCAAGTCCATCCATGTTGGTGCAAATGACAGCATTTTCTCCATTTCCAAGGCTAAATAGTAGTACATAGTGTGTATATGCCACATTTTCTTCATCTGTTAATTTGAATGTTTAGGTTGATTCCATTTCTTGGCTATTGGACATAATGCCACAATAAACATGGGGATGCAGACATCTCTGGAATATACTGATTTCATTTCCTTTGGATACATATCTACAAGTGGGATTTCTGGGTTATACAGTACTATTATTAATTTTTTTAGGAATCCTTGTACTATGTTCTGTAATTGCTACTCTAATTTACACTCACACCAAGGATATGTAAGTCTTCCTATTTTTCTACATTGATGCTAACTCTTCTAATCTTTTGATTTTGATATTAGTGAGGTGGTATCTTGTGGGTTTGAGTTGGATTTCATTGATGAGTGACATTGAGCATTTTTCCTTATATGTGTCCACTATTTGTGTGCCTCCATGTGAGATATCTCTTGTTATGTCTTTCCCATTTTAAAATCAGATTGTTTTTTCCTGTTGAGAGCCTCATATATTCTGCATACTAACCCTTTGTTAGATAATAGTTTCCAAATATCTTCTTCCATCTGTAAATTGTCTCTTTATTCTGTGGGTTATTTTATTTGCTGTGCAGAAACTTTTTTGTTTGATGTAATCCTACTCATTTATTTTGCCTCTGTTGTTTGTGATTTTGAATTCTTATCCAAAAAAATCCCTCGCCCACACTAATGTCTAGAACATTTATTTCCTCTGTTTTTTTCCTAGTAGTTTTGGGTCTGACTTTTATATTTTTAATCCATTTTGAGTTGATGTTTGTGTATGGTGGGTGAGAGAGTTTTAGTTTCATTCTTCTTCATATGAACATGCAGTTCCCCAGTGCCTGTTCTTTCCTCAATGTATGTTCTTAGTGCCCTTGTTGAAAATCAGTTGGCAGTAAGTTCATGGATTGATTTCTGTGTTTTCTATTTTGCTATATTGTCTCTCTGTCTCTCTCTCTCTCTCTCTCTCTCTCTCTCTCTCTCTCTCTCTCTCTCTCCCTCTCCATATATATATTATGCCCAAACCTTGTAGCTTTGATTACTGTAATTTTGTGTTATATTTTGAAATCAGGTAGTGTGACACTCATAGTTTGATTTTTTTCTCCTCATGATTGTTTTGTTTATTTGGGATCTTTAGTGGGTCCATATGAATTTTTGGAGTGTTTTATAGTTCTGTGAAGAATACCACTAGTAGTTTGATAAGGATTGCATTGAAACTATAGGTGACTTTAGGTAGTATGGATATTTTAACCACATTAATCCCTTTAATCCATTTAAATAGAATATCTTTGTGTGTGTATGGGGGGGAGAGAGAGAGATCTTTAATTCTTTCCTCAATGTTTTATAGTGTTTCATGTAAAGCTCTTTTATATCTTTGCTTGAATTTATACCAAGGGTGTTTTTTTCCCTATTCAAAATGGGATCGCTTTGTTGATTTATTTCTTGGATTGCTAGCTATTGATGTATAGAAATACTACTGATTAGTATATGTTGATTTTATATATATTTACTCAATGCACTTATTAGTTCCAATTTTTTTTGGTAGTTTCATTAGGACTTCCTATAGATGCAATCATGTGATCTTCAAACAGGGACAGTTTGATCTAATGCCTAGCTCCTTGATCCACTTTGAGTTGAGTTTTGTGCAGGGTGAGAGGGCTTAAATTTCATTTTGCTGTATAAGGATTATTAGTTTTTCCAGCACCATGTATTGAAAAGGCTACCTTTCCTCCAATGTATGAGGCACTTTTGTCTAGTATGAGATAACTGTATGTATGTGGGTTATGTTTGTTTCTTCTATTCTGTCCCATTGGTCTTCACATCTATTTTGGTGCCAGTCCCATGCTATTTTTGTTACTAGAGCTCTGTAGTATAATTTAAGGTCTGGTATTGTGATGTCTCCTGCTTCATTTTTCTCACTAAGTATTGCTTTAGCTATTCTGGGCCTCTTATTTTTCCAAATGACTTATTTTTCATGATTGCTTTTGCTATTTCTATGAAGAACATCATTAGAACCTTAATAGAAATTGCATTGAATCTGTATAGTGATTTTGGTAGTATGGACATTTTTCTGCCTATCCAAGATGGATGGACGAAGATCTTTCCATCTTCTAAAGTCTTCTTCAATTTCTTTCTTTAGTATTCTGAGGTTTTCATTGTAGATGTCTTTCATCTCTTTTGTTTGTTTGATTCTCATTAGAAGAAAATGTAGGCCCAACTTTCCATCATGTTGGCTTAGGAACTGAATTCCTCAACAAGACTCCTAAAGCAGAAAAAGTCAATCAAGAATTAATAAATGGGATGGTATAAAACTAAAAATCTTCTTCACAGAAAAGGAAATAATGAAGAGCATGAAGAGAGAACATACAGAATGGGAGAAAAGTCTTTGCTACCTGCACCTCAGATAGAGCATTAATCTCCAGGATATATAAAGAACTAAGGAAACTTAACAACAAAAAAACCCCCAAAACCAATCAATAAATGGGCAAAGGAACTGAAAAGATACTTTACTGAAGAAATATGAATAATCAATAAATATATGAAAAAGTATTCAACATTTGAAGGATTTAGAGAAATGCATATTAAAACTACACTGAGATTTCATCTCACTCCAGTCAGAATGGCAGCAATCAATTGAAGTAACAATAAATGTTGGTGAGGAAGTGGGGAGAAAGGTAAAATCATACATTGATGATGGAACTACAAATTGATGCTCCCACTCTGGAAAGCAGTATGGAGATTCTTCAAAAAATTAGGAATAGATCCACCATTTGACTTGGTTATACCACTCCTTCGTATATATTCAAAGGAGTTAAATCAGCATACTACAGTGATACAGCCTCATCAATGCATCAAAGTTTATAACAGCTCAACTCACAGTAGCTAAGCTATGGAACCAACCTAGGTACCCTTCAACAGATAAATGGATAAAGAAAATGTGGTATACACAATGGAATATTACTGAGCCATAAAAATGAATGACTTTATGACTTTTGCTGGTAAATGGATGGACTTGGGGACTATCATGCTAAGTGAAATAAGACAGTCTCCAACAACCAAAGGTTGAATTATCTAATATGTAGATGCTAACACACAACAAGGGTGGAGGAGGGGAAGAATAGAAATTCGGTGGATTAAACAAAGAAGAATGAAGGTAAGAAGAGGAGATAGGAATAGGAAAGACAGTGAACAAATTGGAGATAACTTTCCTGTGTCCAAATATGAATACACCACCAGTGAAATTCCACATCATGTACAACCACAAGAATGGGTCCTAATTAGAATGAGTTATACTCCATGTATGTGTATGTCAAATGCACTCTACTGTCATGTATATCTGAAAAGAACAAATAAAAAATAGGGACAGGTTGACTCCCTCCTTTCCAATTTGAATGTCCTTTATGTTTTTCTCTTGTCTTATTACTCTTACTACAACTTTCAATACTATGTTGAACAGAAGTGATGAAAGTGAGCATACTTATCTTGACAATATTTCGGGGAAAAAGTATTTAGTTTTCCCCCATTCAGTATGATGTCAGTTGTGGGTCTGTCACATATGGACTTTATTGTGTTGATGCATATTTTTTTCTATACTTGATCTGTTCAGAATTTCTATCATAAAGGGGTGTTGAATTTTACCAATTGCTTTTTCAGTATATTGAAATGACCCCATGATTTCTTTGTCTCCATGCTGGTAATATGCTTTATCATGCCTATTGATGTGCATATGTTGAACCATCTTGCATCTGTTTTAGTCAAATTTTCATCCCTGTGACCAGAATACCTGAAAGCAGCAACAACAAACTCAACTTAGAAGAGGGAAAGCTTATTTGGGGCTTGGGGTTTCAGAGTTTAGTCCGTAGATTGCTGTCTCTATTACTCTGGGCCCAAGATAATATAGCACCTCATACGGGAAAGGGCCTATGGAAGGGAAGCCACTCAGCTCATGGTGGGGGCAGGAAGTAGAGGGAGATGGGGGAAGGTGCTGCAAGGAAGATGCACTCTTCCAGGGCATGTCCTCAGAGACTCATTTCCTCTAGCCACACCCCACCTGCCTACTGTTACTACCTATTGCTGAAAGTAGAGTGTTAAAATCTGCTACTGTTATTACTAGATTCTATGTCCTTTTTTATATCTATTGCTTTACATATTTGGGCTCTCCAGCATTGGGTACATATATATTTATAATTATTGTATCTTCTTGATAAATTGACTACATTATCATTATATAATAACCTTGTTCCTGTTCAGAGTTTTCAATTTGAAGTCCATTTTTTTTCCCTGAATTAAGTATAGCTATTCCTGTCTTCTTTTGCTTTCCATTTGTATGGAATATCAATTTCCATTTTTTTTTTTTTTTTACTTTCGGTCCATATGTGTCATTACAGATGAAATGAATTCCTTGTAGACAGTGTTACTTTTTTAAGAACTTGGGAAAGACCCTTTTAACATACAACTTGAAAAATTGCTAGATGAGCTTCACTGGTGCTTTCATTTATTAACATTAGTTTCTAAGACTTCTCAAAGGAGAACATTTATTAGGAAATGTTTAGGCTAATTAAGGATATTATGTATTTGGACACTCAGTCAAGTATATTTTTGATTTTTATTAATTTTAATATTTCAGAATAATGTTTGTGCAACTGTCTCCCACACAAGTAATCTTGCCAAGTGAAAATTCACTGCTTATGGAGAGGTGTTATCCTGTCTTGCACCTTTCAAATGTTTTCATTCGTATGTTTTCTCCCTGGCTGGTTCTTTGATATACATGTGTATCATTTGTGTCACATAGCAGAGTACTTTGTTATAAACTAAATAAATTAACTAGTAAATGAATCAATGGCATATTTACCATAAAGATGACACCATTCTCCTTTGTCTGTGATGGGAATTATAGACATCTATGTGGTTAGTTTTGGTGCTGAAGTTCAGGATTGCATGTTTTTCTTCTTAGTTTTTTCCCTGATCAATTGTAAATGCTCTCTGGGAGCTAGTTCATTAGAAGCTTTTCTGTTAATCCTCTTGCATAAGTTAGCTAATAATTAAGGCAGAAATTTAAATGAATAACAACTAAATTGACTTAGGTAAAGTACATTTTATAGTGCTTATCAAAAACTAGGAGTCACCTCATTCCTTTTCCTTCCAAGCTTATTTTAATTTTAGTGGATTCTCTTAAAAACCTGAATAGCCCTCTTGATCATAAGAAATTACATTAAAATGAATGAATGCCAGACATCAACGCCCGTACCTCCTCTAGGTATGTCACGCTGGTTGCCCTTCTTTATCTGCTCTCACTTCTAACCTTGACAAGGTTTCTAAGCCAAACAAATAAACTTTCTTCTCAATTTGCAAAGTCAACTGCTTTTTGATGGATAGTGCAGGTGGTCTATACTCTAGAAAAGATAATTTTCCACCTCTTATTATGATGCATAGTGTTAAACAGATGCCTAAACATGGTTTATGAGCATCAGTTAAAAGCCACACCCAATATGTAAACCTACATATATGAAAGTGTTTATATCAAGAAATCTAATAGAATGTTAGGAGATTTGCACAGGGACAAGAAAAAACTATATTCAGAATAGAAAACCTAATAAAATTAATTTTCTTTCATCTGTTGTAAAACTAATGAGTTCTAAAATGATTTCAAAAAAATTTCTAAAACTGCTTTCGTTGACTTAACAGATGGTTTGTTATAAAACAAATTTTTTCTTAAAGCTTCTATGATATTAAAAACATAGTAAAATGTATTTATTAGCTTTTCTTTATACTTTAGGAAATTTTAATTTGAAGTTGATTCTATCCTTCTCAAGACCTGAATTGATATGGAACTTTGATACAGTTTTTCTCTGATCTCAAACAGCCTCTCACTTATGTTTTTCAAATCAACAAGTTCTTTTAAAAATGGATGTGTTCCACAGATGGGTAAGTTTGTGGGCTCCTATATGTATACAGGTTTAAAAGGATAAAAATTGCATAGTTCCTTTTAAAATTCTCTCTTGCCAGGATTAATAGAAATGAAGGATGAAGATTGGAAATGATTTCAGCTTTGTCAAGAATGCTCATTAGGTTCATACAGTAGTAAGTAAAGGATTTAGTACTTGATAAATGGGCCTTTATTGACCAGTTTCCATCAAAAGGCAGAAACTTGCAATCTGAACCAGCTAAAATCTACATGGGATAGTCCCAGGTTGAGGGAATTAGATTAGGCTGTAATTGCAAGGGTGTTTATTTGTTTGTTTTGTGGTACTGAGGATTGAACCCAGAGCTTTGCCCATGCCAGGCAAGAGTTTTACACTAAGCTTCTTCTCTAGTCCTGTAATTGCAAGGTTTAAACATTCATTGAATGCTATGATCTTTTGATAGTAAGATATTAAAGATACAAAATCCTAGCAACTGTATTGTCTCCCAGATTACGTAAATAATATCTACTATTGGCAAAAGGGATTAGCCATTAAGCTTAAATTTTTACCTCATTTCCTGATTATATTTACTACAATTGTCAAAACTTATTATGAGGCAAGAATTGGAATTTATGTATTTCATAGCAACTGGCCTAAGTCTTAGAGAAAGATCATTTCAGATCACAGTTTAATATGGATGAAAGCACACGCCAACTGTTTGTACCATTTTTAAGAAGCAAGTTTTTTACTGAGATAATTAATTTTATGACTTAAACTTACCAAAATAAAACCTGAGTAGCATTAACCTTTTTAATTCTTTTCCATTGCTCTTAAGATAACTAAACCATTTGCCAACTTTGCTTTTTAACTGCACACACTGGGTATGAAGCAGCCAACTTTTCTGAATATCTTGATAACTTTCTCAGAAAAATTTGTAATAGCAGGTATTGTAAAATGTTAAAGGTCACCCAGATTTTAAAATCTAATATCACCTTTCTTAAAAATAACTCTTAATAACCACTGAGTCAGAGCATTACTCATGTACCCTTTCTCTCAGACTTTATTAAAAACTACAATGGGTGAGTCAGGAAGAGGGATTTCAAAAAGTGGTAAATTTCCAGGGTGAAGCATCATTGGAAAACTCATCATTTAACACACTTGCCATTGTTTTTCATAATAATCCTTTTTGATTAGTCTACTTTCCTTCCTGTAACCTTGGATTTTGAGGACATTTCACTAAATCACCAAGAGTTGCCTACTTTCTCTTTATAGAAGATTTGCTTCCATATCTTAAACAAATTTTCCTCACAACATGAGTTTCTTACTCATTCTATAAGAGATAAATCTTCATTTTCATGTATTCTATTTTGGTCATTCTACTATTCAGATTTAAGTGAACTATTTTTTTTTTCTCTTTATATACCATTTTGGTTTTCTTTAAAAATCTTTTTTTGGTAATATGGCTAAATTTTGAAATATTTTGCCTCATTGCTCTTTTTCCTTTTCTAATTATTTGAAAAACTTATCAGATTATCTGACTAAAAATAATTTATGTCATGTATAGTCCTTCCATTATTTTTTCAATCTTAAAAGGGGACCAAATTTTAATCCTTCAATTTTCAAAAGCTAGCAAGTTTGCTAGCTTTTTTCCATTAGAATGAGGTACCCAAAATTCTATCCTTTTCCTACCTAGCACCTTCTTCCCCTTTGTTATATGTATTGAGAATTTACTGTGTCAAAGTCATCATCTGTATCATCGGATACTCATAAGCATTCAGCTAGCTGCTCTGTGTTCTGCTTTTCTTGTGAAGTACTTTGGGACTGAATTTGGCATAATTTGCCAGAGCTCACAGAACAGGAAGTGGGGTGGGGAGTGTATGTGAACAGAATGCTCTACCATCCTCAATGTTTTCATCTATGAGAAAACCAGTTTTTCCCCCAAATTTCTTATTTTAGGTTGAAAATAATTCACAATAAAAGGAAATTAAAAAAGAAAACAATCTGCTTTTACAATTTCTCCGTGTTCTTTCCAAGTTTATGTCTTTAACAAGATATAACTGTCATTAGATATAATTGACACATAAAACTTGAAGTTTGCCTTGTAACTTGCTGGCTGCATCTCCTGTAAAGAGTCATTTTGATTCTGGCTAGGGCCTGCTTTCTGTATTCTTCTTCCTGATTCTTTTCCCTTAGATTGATCATCTCTTTTCAGGATGCTGTGGCCATAACTCCCTCGCTCCACAGAACTTTTGATAAAAGATACAGGACAAGGAAGGGGATGGGATGCAGAAAGGCAGGAACAGTAGCTGAAGTTGGTACCTACCTGGAAGGGGATCCATCTGGAGACCCATCTCCATTCCCAGGTAGAGTCCAAGCAGGAAGTACTATTTATAATTCTCTTGCATTTGCAAGGATCATTAAATTCAACCCCTATGTCTATCTCTAAGATTTCTGGAATTTTCAAAAACGTGCTTAAAATAAATTTGTAAATAGAGATACATGAAATGAGAAGCAACTTACTTATCACTATTAGCCTTAGGGATAATAAGATGCTGGAGAGCAGGGAATTAGAAGGGAGATGTTTCTGTTACACATTGGCGTTTTGTTTATAATTGAAACAGGGAGAAGCTGCTAAATTTTTATGCATTGAGGGTGGTATACTCTACATGTTTTGATTCTCTGATAATGTAAAATTCCTATAGTGAAAATCATTACTATCTATCTTTTAAAAATATTCTTTATGCTAACTGTGTTTTTAAATGTTTGGTTCTCATAAAGTTCTATTTGATAATTTCAACATCTTTGCAAAAAGTAGTCAGTATAAGATCACACTGATACATTATGTAAAATGTTGTAGAAGCCACTGACTGTAGTCTAGAAGCTATTTTATTTACTAATAAGGTAGGAGTATGAGAGGCTTGGAATCATTCATTAAAATTACCATGAGAGAAATTTTCTTTTACTTGAAAAAAGGCAATTTATAGTATCATGTGAGAAAATGTACAGATAATACTTGGAAAGTTTTCACTTATATGTATTCAAAGACGATAGCAAGAACCCCCAAATTAGCTAAAGTTCTGGGAGGATAATTCAACATTTTGTCTGGGTTGAGCTAACTGGGTAGTCAACTTCTGACATAGTTTGGAGCCAGGGCATGTAGCTGTGGTGATGCCAGCTTAGTTTTAAAGGGTGTGGTTTCTCTGGTACAGGGGTCTGTTTTTGAATCCTGTGTTGTCTATTATGGACCTGGGGGAATTTATACAGACTCATTTTTCTCTTATTTTTCTATACAGTGGGGATACAAATACTAGTATATACTTCATAGGAGTTTTATAAGGATTAAAATAATATGGGAAAAACACTTAATATAAGGTCTGAGGCTCAATGAAGGTTATCTGTACTACTATAAGCTGACTTGGGATTGCCTTTTATTTATTAGAGCAAGTTTTACAATTTCTCTATTTTTTTAAAAAAATCTGTAATGTTGTCTACTTCTGAGGGTTGTTGTGACAATTAAATGAGATGATGTTTGGGAAGTGCCTCTATAAGTGTGAAAGTAGTTGGATGTGCCGTGGGCATGACTACTGATGGAGGGTAGACACCACATCACTATTTTCTTGACTGTCTAGGATACTAGCAAATGTGCGTTAGTTAACAAAAGGTGAGGAGGGTGAGTTTGAGCCTTATTAAAGTTTGAATATAAGATTAGAGTTGGAATTAGCTGATTAAAGTAAACTTTTTTTTTCTGACATTCTCAATTTATCTTAAATATTTAATAAATTTTTTGCTCCCAAGCATTATATACAACTAGCTATTAAATATTATGTTAGTGAAGTCTAATTTTAATAATCTTGTGATTGAAACTATATCTTTAGGAATTTGTAAGAATTAGCTACTATTAATGAAAACTCTTAGAAATGTTATTTATTTATATGTGGTGCTGAGGATTGAACCTAGTACCTCACACATACTAGTTAAGTGCACTACCACTGAGCCATAACCCCAGCCCTCCTAAAGGCCTTTAATTTAATTCTTCTTGTCCTATGGACTCCCATTCCCCAGTCCCTCCTTCTTGCTATTGTAACTCTATCCTAAGAACATACCAGCTAAACAGTTCAGAACTCTTTGGTGATTTCCCATTTGCCTATGGGGAAAAGGCCCCACTCCTTAGCAAGACCCTCTGCATTCTGACCTTTATCCAAGGGCGGTCTCTCTCCAGTTTGTCTCTGCTCTTTTGTTTGGTTTTATGCTTCTCTACACTGGCCTCTCTGCTTCACGTCATTTTGCCTTTGCTCATTGGATTTCCTTTGCCTGAAAAAAGCATAATTGTGTTTCAGGGCCTAGCTTACATGTTATGTGCCTTGTGAAGGCCTCACCCACAGCCCTCCATCAAAGCACCTGGCATGATTCTGAACTATTGGTGTACACTGTTCCTCCTTCTTTAGATTGGAAACAACAGGGAGAAAGAATCTTGTCTTTTTTATCTTTGTATCCCTAGTATATTACCCAACACTTGGCACATACTTGGCATGTGGATTAAATTACCATATGTATTAGTTACTTTATGATTTTTATGTTTCAAGCCAAATGAAGCCTCTTTTTGTTGTTCCTATTCACTTCCGCTTTTCGAGTAAATAACCACTTAAAAAGCCAAGCCATCAGCTAAATATTTAAAGTGACCACAAATTTCAGTATGTGTGTGCTGGGGATAAAGCAATGGCTAAGTAGCCTTTCCTTTGTTTCTAGTGACTAAAAGAAGTTAATGCAACTTTTAAGCTACATAATTTATGACTTCATGTCATAGGTTCAAACCCATAAACTACATGTTTAATTAGTGTGAATTATGTATGGTCTGGTTAAGGATTGTGCTCCTTTTCCCAATAGAGAAAGGGGTGCATTTGAATGACTAATTTAACAGAGGTTTCACTTCTATTGTACTTGATTCAAAAGCTTGCATTTAATCAAGTCCCTTTGGTTTTTTGGTAAAACACTAGCACATTGTTGTTAATTAGTGATCCAGAGACCTTGGGTCAGAGGGAGGCCAAACTTGTATGCACCCTGAGAGCCCCATTTACCTTTCATTTTCCACTGGTCTGTGATAGGTAGGGTTATGTGAAGTGGTACAAAGGGAACACTCCACGTTTTTATGATGTTCACTTGAGACATTGTAGATTCTGATCTGAAGTATGTGACATATGAACAATCGTAATAGTTTTCACAATTATGTTCAGTTTGGGGATTTGGGTTACAGCATAATTGTAACATCTCAGGCAGTAGCATCCAGAATAAACTAGAGCACTGCCAAGACTCCTATTAAGTTAGTCTATATTCCTGTGAACAGCACCCCTGTGCCAGAAATGCTCCCAAAGGGAATCCGATATCCCTGCTGCACTTCAGTGAGGTCTCCAGGGATGTTCTCTCCTGTCCAAAGCAAGTGCTTAAGATATATTTGTTCCTTTGCTCTCACCCTTCACCCTACCATTTATTAGAGATTATGATGTGCAAAATGTTTGTCTTACATGTGGCCAAATATGAGCAATGTGGACTTCATAAAATTCCAGCTGATTCTGCTAGAAAGGCTGCCTTATCCCATGGACTGTGTGCTAGTTGGAAATAAAAGCCCTTTCTTCAAATCTTGGTTTCTATTTTTGTGCTGCTATTTGACCTTGCATATTATAATTAGACTTGCAACTCGAGCAAAAATGCAGACATTCTTCCCGCCGAATGGAATACGGTGACAAAAAAACACATTTGAATAAGTGTGAGGCACAGAACTCATATTATCTGCATAGAAAAGAAGGGGGGTGTATGTGTTTTATTTATAAGTATTCTCCTCCTATATTACACATAGTATGCTTGATTTTCCATCTATATTTTCATAGTCGTTACACATGTGGATTATTAAATGAGGTGTTAGTCATTCTCAGGTGCCTTTAAATCCATTTTGAAACCAGGTTAGGTATAAATAATAAAACCCCAATCTTTGTTGGTTTCTCTAAGGATGATTTTTCCTTCTGATTACCCTGCTAATGGGGTCAAATGTATCCTCATTAAATATTTTTGGTTCTATCACCAGCAATGAATTTGTATTGCTTAACTCATGGACTCAAGCATTCATTTATGCGTTCACTCATCCATTCCCTAATGTTGAGACTGCCAACTACATGTCAGGCACTATTGTTTGTCCTAAAATGGGTCATGTAAAGTCAAAGTGCTTGCTCCTGTCAGAGTAGATTCCTCTAACCACTTTTTTTTTCATTCATTGAAGACATTTAACCCCCTTTATTTATATATTTTTTATTTATATATGACAGCAGAACGCATTACAATTATTACACATATAGAGCACATTTTTTCATATCTCTGGTTGTATACAAAGTATAGTTGCACCAATTCGTGTCTTTATATATGTACTTTGGATAATAATGGCCATCACATTCCACCATCATTTATAATCCCCGCCCCCTCCCTTCCCCTCCAACAACTCTGCCCTACCTAGAGTTCATCTAGTCTCCCCATGCTCCCCCTCCCTATCCCATTATGAATCAACCTCCTTATATCAAAGAAAACATTTGGCATTTTTTTGGGGGGGGGATTGGCTAACTTCACTTAGCATTATCTTCTCTAACTCCATCCATTTACCTGCAAATGCCATGATTTTATTCTCTTTTATTTAGCCCCCTTTCTATCTCAACTGCATTTTAGCTGTATCTTTCATGTATCTGGGATTGCTATTGGGATTGCAATGTACACATTTGTCTTATCACAAATAACATTAAATATTATCTTAAATAATACTTAAATATTACTTCATGTGTGCTAAAAGGTGCTTACAAAGTATTACTTCTGTGTTATTTTCTATTCCTACTTAACTTACTCTAAACTTAGTGGTTGAAAACAACATCCATTTATTGCCTTAGAGTTCTATAGGTCAAGAGTCTGGGTGACTTCAACCAAGTTCTTTGCTCAGGTTATCACATAACCACAGTCACAGTCTTGCTTAAAATGCCTCTGATTTTTTCTTCTGAGGAATTCTTAGGAAAGTCTGCTTTTAAAGAACTCATGTGATGTGGTTAGACTCACTCAGATAATCATCCTATTCGAAGGGCAGTGAATTAGTAACCTTAACAATATCTACAAAATCCCTTTTGGTAGATAACATAAACTAATCATGGGTGTGATGTCTTATTTCCATAATCCTGTCCTGTGTATTAGGACAGAAAATCTTGGGGGGCATTTTTATGATTCTTCCTACATGATTTCTATTTCTTTTCTATGCATTGTGCTATCATTGCCATATACTTTATAATTCTCCAAATATGTTATTAATTTTTACATACCAATTCAAAATCAATTTTCATTTAAGGAAATTTAAAAATGAAATAAAATATCTTTTGTTTACTCACATACTTACAAATTCTAGTGCTCTGTATCCTTTTGTATAGGTCTGAGTTTTAACTTGATGTCATTTTTAGTTTGTCTAAGAATTTTCCTTAAGATTTCTTCATGTGTAAGTCTGCTGGAAACAAATTCACTGGTATTTTTTTCTTGAAAAAGTCAATTTTTTACCTTTAGTTTTGAAATTATGTGTTTTTTCTGGACATAGACATCTAGGTTGACATTTATTTCAGTACTTTAATTTGTCATTCCATGGACTTTTGTTTTACTGTTTCAGTTAAGAAGTAAATGGATATTCTTATTTTTCCCTTCTATGATTAATTAATCTGACTTTCCCCTTTAGCAAGCAGATACTTTTTCCTTCATCTTATTATATCCTGGTTTTCAGCAAGTTGCTTGCATTGGGCCTTGCTTTTTTTTTGGTGTGTGTGTGTGTGTGTGTGTGTGTGTGTGTGTTTTCTTGCTTGAGGTTCATTGAGCTTCCTGGATTTTCGCATTTAAAGTTGTCATTTCATTTAGAAAAATTTCAGTGATTAATTGTTCCATTATTTTTTCTCCTTCACTTCCATTCTTTGTTTCTAGGACTTAAATTCTTGGTCTCTGGACATTATCCCAGAGGTCAGTGAGACTCTATTTTACTTCCTGTGTTGTTTCCTTCCTTCCTTCCTTCCTTCCTTCCTTCCTTCCTTCCTTCCTTCCTTTCTTGCTCCTCTTCCTCCTCCTTCTCCTCCTCCTCCTCTCTCTCTCTTTCTCCCCCCTTTTCTCTTTCTCTCTATGCTTCTGTATGGATAGGCTCTATTATTCTGTCCTTTCTTTGCAATGTCCAATCTGCTATTAAAAATAGTCATTTTTTCTGTTTCAGAAATTCTGAGATGTAGAACTGTCATTTGTTTCTTTACAAATTTTTGTTCCTTTACTTTGATTTTCTATTTATTCACCATGTTCATATTTTCCTTCAATCTTTGAACTCATTCCTAGTATCTTATTTGTTGATTCCAACATTTACATCATCTTTGGTATATTTCTGTATACTATATTCTTTTGACTATGTGTCACATTTTCCTTCAATCTTAGGGCATCTAGAAATTTTGATTGTATGCTGGACATTGATGTTAGCCTTTATTTCGAGGTCTTTATTGAATTTTGTTTTGGTAGTTATCTTACTGGCTTACAAGTTTCATTCTGTTAAAGTTTGGCTTTGGGTACATTAAGAGTAGTCATTACTTCAGAGCCAAGGTAAAATGACTTTTAATGTGTGCTCTTGCTAGTGTCTCAGCTGAATGCCTAGGAAGTTCAGTGTAGCTACCCGATATGAATAATCAAAACCTCAGTATCTCTCAGCATGGTGTGATCTCTGGGGCCTTCATTCAGTTCAGTCACCAGTAACTTTTTCCTTATCTCATTGTGTCTCCATATATTTATGAGTTAGACTTGGGCAAAGACTATTGGTTCCCTGGGGACATATTTACAGATGTCTCAAGATTCTTCTCCGCATAATTTACTTTTTTTCCAATATTCTACTCCTGAAATTTAAATGGCTTCTGAAATCTTTAACTCTGATCTCTTTTTCTGTCTACACAGAGAGACCACTTTTTGTTGTCAAAATTACTTCTATATGCTGTACTTTAGAGCTTATTTTATATTTGTCCTTTCTCTGAAAAACTATAGACCTGGTATATCTGTTGTTCAATTTCTTCAAAATGGTTGAATAACCTAGTTCCAATTATTTAAGGTAGATGATAAATAAAATGCCCACTCTTCTGTCATATCTAGAACTGGAATTAGTCATTTTTAAAATTTAAAGGGTTGTAAGAATATGAGTTTGGTAGGAACATGATTTAGATATTAATTTCATTTAATAAAGCAATTAAATTCCTGTATATTGTAAGAGATTTTATCTGGGATAAATGTATCCAAAAACTTTATCAATTTAAGAATGACTGTAGCCTTCTTAAATTGGGATACTTCATGCTTATGTTCACTTTTATGTATTTTGCCTCAGAAAACTATATTTCAAAATCTTGCCCACCACTTATTTTTCCCCTGTGGTTTAATTTTGGAATTTAGAGTTGGTTTCTTGCTAATATCGTAAAAATTCTTCATTTTACTGTCCATCAATTTTATCCTTTGGAATCTTTCACTCTATTATAATTGCTAATGCTTTTCTAGTTAGTTTACTGCTAATGGCGAAAGTAGACCTAGTTAAGTGACTAATGTGAACTTAGTTAACTATAAACCTTTTTCTGCCAATTGTAGGATGTTCATTGATTGTTGTGTTATAAACATATTCCCTAATGTATTAAGTTTCCAGGATCTATGTGTGTGAGTGGTGCCCATAGTAATTTTAATAGAGTTTTGTCTCTTGATAAATCCTTTCAATTGCATAAAATCAGGGTCAACCTCTTATTATTTTTTTTTTTTTGCTATCAAAATGGTCTTTTTTTTTATCATTAAGGTGGATGTGTTAGCTGAAGACAGACTATTGCTAGGCTGAAAATACATAACAAAGTTGTGAGACTTCCCCTTACTTGAGCAGATCTCTGCCATAAATGTGACCCAAGATTTGTATAATGAAGAATGATACTCAGTGTTCCAATTTCATCTTTTACTAATATAACTATATTCTGCTATAGTATAAATTCTGACTAACCAAGCCAATCTAACTTTTGCTTTATTTTGGGAAAATATCTTCTCTTACATTTTGTAACTTATGTAAACACTTCCTTCCTTCCCTGGATCTTCTTTTTATCTGCTATCTATGTTTATGATACTGCCTCATTCATTACTTATTTCACGTTATGTCTTTTTTTTTTTTTTTTTTTAGAGACAGGGTGGCTTTGAACTCTCAATCCTCCTGTTTCAGCCTCCCTAGCTTCTGGGATTATAGGCATGCACCACTGCTTCTGGCTCATGTAATGTCTTATTTATCTACTTAATTAGAATTTTTCAGGGCCTGCATCCTATACAACAAGTATTTTATGCCACCCAAGATTTTATTACAGTCTCAACATATTGATATAGCGATTATCCAGTTCTTTAACACTGAAACACTGACTACATTGGAGGGCATGGTTTTCCTTTACTTGGAACTCTTCTCAGAGGGTCTAAACTCTGTGCTTCAATGTCAAGTAGCGTAAATCCTTGGTGGTACTTGGCTATTGGGTAGGAGTCAAGACTTAAAGTAAAGTGGACAGCTATACAGAATGGTCTGTACTTATGGAGGGGATAGGGACAATATTAGCCAAGGTTCCCTGAAGAAACAGAACCAGTAGAATACATAGCTCTATTAAAAGGAGATTTATTATGGTTATTGACTCATGATTATGGAGGCCCAGAAGTCCCATGATATGCTTTATTCAACTGGAGAACCTGGAAATCTGGTAGTATGATTTAGCTCAAGGCTCAAAACCTGAAAACCAGGGAGGTGATGGGGAAACTCAGTTTAAGGTCAGAGTCCTAAGGACATGAAAGAATTACTATCTCAGCTCAAGAAGAGAGGGGAAATTTGCCCTTTTGTAGACATTGCCCCACCAGGTCTCAAAGGATTGGAAGATGACCACTCATGGTAGTGAGGTGGATCTTCTTTTCTCTACCAATTCAAATGTTAATCTTTTCTGAAAACACCCTCAGAGACACACCCAGAAATAGTACTGCTATCTGTGCATTCCCTAATGAAGTCAGGTTGGTTCATAAAACTAACCATCACATGGACAAGTCAAACAAAGTGTGTCTAGAGCTATGACAAGAGGGTGCATGGGCTCATGTTAAGGAGCACAAACCCCACCCCTACCCTTGCAGCTGATGGAGCCTTCTGTGCTCCTCACCCCAGTAGTTCTTTCCTTCTCTTTTAATTCTAGTCTGAACGGTACAAGTCCTAACAGGGGAGGGTGGGACAGAACAGATCAGAAAAGGAAAAATTAGAGAGTGGACATACAATGAAGGCAGCTGGGAGCAACTCTGAGCCACAGTTTGGGAAGATTCCTGGTCACTATGAAGGGGCATTAGAGCTCTTGAAGGGAAGGAAAGGCCCTTCCTTCTTTCTTTTAATTTCCTTCTCTCAAAATCAAAACTCCCTGGAAATACAAAAACCAACAGATTCAAATTACAATAATTCTCCCAGACTGGTTAGGTGCATGCTTCCTTTTATGAGTTGCTTTTTTCTTTTCAACAGCTGGTGTGATTGAGCCTTCCCTATCTTTGCCGCTACTTCCCAAATCAGCCCTATTAGACTGGTATGGATTCCCTGACAACAGGGTTACTTATTGACTATATAGATTTTCTGCCTTGTGCTCCTCAGGGGGTGTGGTTGTGTTTTATTTTCTTTTTTTCATCCTTTGCTTGCTTATTTCATTCCTTGCTATTTTGCCCCATGAAGAAAAAGGAAAAAAAAAAAGTAACTTTTTTTTTCTGTTGCTAGCTTATTTTATTTCTCCCTAAACATTTTTTGAACATCTTTTTCTTCAGCATTTTACCTCTCTCATATTTATCCTCGATGAGACAATACTTACACTGCTTGCATGGGAAAATTTATACAAAGTCAGCAATTTATTCTTAAGTCACAAACATAGTCAATCTGCTTTAGAATTCTGCTAGAATACACCTAATTTGCCAAAGTTGGTAAAGAACAAATGTGTGCTTATTGTTTGGCATTTCCATTTTTAGGTGTAATGCTTTGTTTTGTCTAGAGGAATATTAATAAGTTGAGGTTACAAAGGCCTCATGCAAAAGGAGAATAATAATCATAATGAGAACTATTATTTAAATAAAATTGGAGTGAAATCAGATGGAAAGGGCAGTTTTATACCCTGCCCCTACCACCAATTCTCTGCTAGGTATCTTTCATTATCTCTTCAAAGCACAATAGCCTTGAACAGCTAGAATTTCTATAATTGTTCTTTGGTTTCTTTTATTCATATGGTTTCCAAAGTATAATAGCTTTATAACAATGGTTTCCAAATATGGAAATCCTGGTTTACTTGCTCTGCTAGTCAAACATGTCCAATTCATGGGTAGCTGACTTCTTAGCAGTGGGCAGTGTCCTGGGCCAATTCCCTCCCATCCGCTGACTTAAATCTCCCTTCCTCACACTGTGACCTTGGTGGTTAGCCTAGATCATTGCACAAAATAAGAATTTTCTATTTCACAAATAAATCAACAACTATAATGTTAACAAGTGTGCTGGAAACTTTAATACAGTGACGTAGGCACTAAGTTTGAGAATCAGTGCTTTACACTAATTTTCATTTTTATTTTTCTCATAGGAATGTGCATTCACTAATATGTGGAGATTGCATAACTTGGAATCTTCCTAGGTCCCACTGAATGTATTAGAACCTTAATTTAGAAAATAAAGGAAAAAAAATGCTCCGACATTAGCTAATGTTGGAAACATTTTCCTTGGATGCTTTCATTTTTAAAATCACACAGTGATAGGGATGGGAAAATTTGAAGGAGATTGTACAAGAAACTAGAGTCTTAGAGAAATATAACTTACAATATCTTTATGAAAGTTTCAGCTTGGAGTCAGGCTCTATCTGAGACATTGGCTAACACAGATGATTTCAATACAGTCAATTGCATTTGTATGTGTGGCGTGTGTTTGAAAACTGGTGTCTGCTTCATGATCCCTAAAGATCACGGCTACTGTCTTAGTCTACTTTGTGTTTCTAAAGGCCATGAATTTATAAAGATTTGAAGTTTATTTAGCTCCTAGTTTTAGATGTTGAAAGTCCAAGATTGGGTGGCCTCATTAACTAGACTTCTGGTGAGACCTTTTGACTGTGGCAGATAGTGATACATAGTAGGAATATAAGTGAAAAGTAGTGAGAAGGGTGTGTGTAGGATATTGCATGGCCAAAGAAGAAACAAGAGACAGGGAGGCACTAGACTTACTTCTTCTTTTTTTGGTACCAGGGATTGAACCCAGGGGCATATAACCACTGAGCTACATCTCCAGCCTTTTTATTTTTTATTTTGAGACAGGGTATCACTAAGTTGCTTAGGCCCTTGCTAAATTGTCGAGGCTGGCTTTGAACTTTTGGTTCTCTCACCTCAGTCTCCCAAGCCACTGGGATTACAGTTGTGTACCACTGCACCCAGCCAGGCTTACATAATAATGACAATGATGATGGTGATATACTAAAATTACTCCAATTTAAAATTAATCAATTCTGGACTCAGTGCCTTATATATGTTTTATTTAATTCTCACAAAAAATGAATTAGACACTATGGAAATTACATTTCACAGATGCATATGGGAGAAGCTTAGAGAAATTAAGTAACTTGCCTAATGCTATATAGCTAGAGTGGGGGAACTCTGCCTTACATATTCACCTAGAAAAATGTCAACTGAACTGAAAGTCACCTAGGACTTAGTATCAATAAATCTGCAAGGCTTGTAGCTTTTACCAACTTCATGTTAATTTAATCCCCAGGTTGACTTCCATCTTTGTATTAAAATGGTTGTCAGGAGCTTCAAGGGCTACAGGTCTCCAGTTTTGTCACTTCCAACTGTAAGAGAGAAACTCCTTTGGGATTCTATTAGAAAAGTGAACGAGTTTCTACATATGCTGAGCAAACATCTCTTTCTCTCCAATTGAATCATGTGTTCAGATGTGAATAAATTACTATGACCACAGGGATCAACTCAATCAAGGTTAATCTGGAGGTACAGTTAGCTTCTTGCAAGGTTCATGATTCCCAGCTAAATGCTGGGAAGGCAACCAAGAGTTGTATTCCACATACTTATAGATATAAAATCTTGCTTTATGGGTCTTATTAATAAGTATTCTGGCTGAAATCCTCCCCTTGGTAGAACAACATGATTTTATGAGAAACTTCATTCATTTAAAGTAGAATAGTATATGGAATTGGATCTTATCCCTCCTTCTCTCTTTCCCCAAATTTAGATCATCCCAGAACCTCAGAGTATGGCCTTATTTGTAAGTAGGATCTAGATAGATGTAATTAATTAAGCTCAGATAAGGTCATAAAGGGTTCGGGTGTACACTAAATCCAATGATTAGTATCCTTGTAAGAAAGCCATGTGAAATAGATACAGAGTGGCATACAGAGCAAAGGAGGTCATGTGAACAGAAAGCTATACAAGTGTTGCATAGAATGAAGGAGGCTATGTGAACATGCAGATCTACAGTGACATGCAGAGAGTAGGCCATGGAAGGATTGTGACAGAAAGTGGAGTTATGCTTCCACAAGCCAAGGAACAGTGGAGATCATGGGTCTGGAAGAGGTAAGGAACATCTCCCTAGAGCCTTCAGAGGGAGCATGGTCCTGCTAACACCTTGATTTCAGATTTCTAACCTTTAAAAATGTGAAGAATATATTTCTTATACATCATACAGTTTGTGTGATTTATTTTTAAACAATATCTCTAGGAAATTAATATAAACATTAGGAATACACGTGTCAGCCAGATGACATAATGGGAGAACATAGCTGACATTTTAAATGAACAGAGCACTAATATCTAGAATGTCCAAGTCCCTCAAACATATCAGCAAGAAAAAAAAAAAAAAAACAACAACTAAGAAATATAAGAAAAGTGTGAACAAAGGATGAATAGGCAATTCACAGGAAAAAAATCTTGAAATCTAATATGTACAGGTACTCAAAATCATCAGCAATGAGAATTTCAAATTAAAATATGATGTTTGACTTTTATCAATTAACTTGTCAATATTTAGAAAATCTAGCTTTGCCAACTGATGATAAACATATGAGTATACAAGAATCCTTATGTCTTGTTGAGGCACTGTGGGCTGGGGCAGCCATTCAGCGGAAAATGTGGCAATCATCTCTTAAATTAAGTACTTTATATGTGTACATAATGACCTTTCAACTCTGCTCCTAGATATAACCTCATAGACATATTACATCAATCTATAAGGAAATATATATGAATGGATTGTTATTGCAATGCATTACTGTTGTTGGTGGGAGTTGGAAGCAATGTGGGTGTACATCATGGAAAAAAAATTAGGTGTTGTTTACTGAATGCTTTTTCCCTCAAACTGATTTGTTGAAATATTAACCCCCAGTGTGAAGGTACCAGGTGGTAAGACTTTAGGTGGAGCCCCCATTAGTAGAATTCTTATAAAAGGGACCATAGAGAGTTCTCTCATTCTCTTTTTCTCATGTGAGAGTACAGAAAGAAGTCAAGAGTCTGCATCGTGGAGGAGGGCTCTCCAGAACCCAGCTGATCTTAAACTTTCAGTCTCCAGAACTTTGAGGAATAAATGTTTGCTATTTAAGCCACCTAGTCTATGGTACTTTGTTATAGTAGCCCAAAGGCAACAAATAAAATGTGAGGGTTTTACATAATGAGTCATCATGTAGGTATTGGAAGAAATAAATCAGAAATACATGTAGCAATGAATGGATTGTTAAAATATGCCTGTGCAAAGAGAAGAAACATAATGAAAATATATTGTACAAAACCTACTTATTAAAAATATCTGCCCACCCCTGAATACTAAAGTTACCAGCCATCTCATGATGACCTGGATATGATCCTGTGAACAATTCCACATGATTTAGACACCACTTTTTATTAGTTTCTCATACATCTGGCCTTCATGTTTACTCTTGCCCTTTGGACACTGATAGTTTATCATTTAAATTTCCCTGGTTGTGATTTTACTTTACAGGAAAAACAAATTAAAATGCAAAACAAAACAAAAAACTAGAAACCATACAAAAACATATCTGCCCATTAATAAGAGAATATTTTACAAGAACACAATACCAAATAGGATACACCCAAAAGAATAACCATCTGTTAGAGATGGTGGTATGGAGGCTCAGAAGGAAATAAACAAAATGGATGGGACTCCAATAGATCAACAGTAATTTATGATAAAGTAAGAAGCAAGGATAACCATGTTCATTTAAGGTCTAAAAGCACAAAGTTCAATTCATTTATAAATAATCACAAATTATTAAGATAGTTTTTATGCCATAGTTAATTGTTCTCCTCCAAAGATACCATTTAGAGTTGAGCTCAGTGTATTATAGAAGGTAATATATACTTCAATCTCATTCTTACTTTCAAAAAACTTTCCTGGTTTTCCCTTTTCTCTATTCTCATTTTTTAAAATTACTTCTTATGTTTTCTCACCCTTTCCTCTTAATAGTTAATATTCCTCAGGGTTCCATTCTTTGACCTTATTTCTTTCTCTTCAAATATTTTTTGGGGATGTGATCCATGTCTATGATTGAATCTATCTCTAGCTTCCATTCCTCATGGTTATTGATCTGAAATTTCTTTACGTGCTCTAAACTCAGCAGGTCAGATATTGAACTCATCTTTGTTTTCCCTGTGAACTTGATCTTTTGAAATAATATTACCCTAATATCTGAAAATAATTATTTTAGAGTATTCTTTTCTTGACTAGTCTCTATATCATATCCTATTGAACTCAGGTATTTTTTTTATTGCAATAGAAACAGGAAGTCACTGAAATGCTTCAAGCACAAAAGTGATACAGATAGAACTGCTATTAAGAATGATTAGTATTCTTGGGGCTGGGGTTGTGGCTCAGCGAAGAGTGCTCCCCTCGCACGTGTGAGACCCTGGGTTCGATCCTCAGCACCACATAAAATAATAAATAAATAAAATAAAGGTATTGTGTCCAACTACAACTAAAAAATAAATATTTAAAAAAGAATGATTACTATTCCTGCAGTGAGGGGAATTCATTGAAGACTGAGAGTTGATAAAGTTCAGAAATGAGATTATGGATGTTTGGGTGAAGGTGATGGCAGTGGAGATGCTAGGAAATAAATTGATTTCAAAGATAATTTGGTGATAGGCTAGATAGACCTTGGTGATGGACTTGACTGAGAGGTGGGAAGGATCAGGAATCAGGGAAGGATTTCTGTCATATGCACCTACGTGAATTGTAATGCAGTTTTCTATAGAACAAGGAAGGAGAAATGATTGCTTTGAGGGAAAGACTGTGTGACTGCTGTTATGGATATACTGTATTTGAAGGAACTGTGGCATAAATGTGCAGCTGTTAAATCAGTTACATAAATAGACCCAATTCTCAGAACTGAGATATGAGTCTGAGAGTTGTTAGAATATTGATGTAATTGATGTCATTGTAGGATGAATGAGACCATCTAGTAGAAATTAAGTATAAGGTATAGTCCTGATGAATGCTCACAGTTAATGATTAATGGAAGAGAAGGCATACATAGAGAAATTAGAAAATAAGAAGACAGAGGAGATCGAAGAACTATATTACAGGGTAAGGCAGGGGAAACAGAAAATAATTCTTTCAGTCTGCAACCCTTTTCAGGAATGTCAACAATGGCTGAAGGAAAGCAACGTGAGAGCTTCTGTTGGATTCACAACTCATGGACCATTTGGGTAAAATGGGGTGATAGGAATTTGGGCTTCAGACTAAGTAGAAGGTTAGGAAATAATGGTGATATGTCTGGACAACATTCATAAAAGTGTGGATAAGGAAGGGCAAAATGATAAACAGCAGTAGTTTAAAGGTTATGTGGAAGCCAAGGAGGTGTTTTTTTTTTGTTGTTGTTGTTGTTTTGTTTTGTTATGAAGATGGGATGAGTCAAGCTATTTAAATATTTGTGAGTAGAATAACCTAGGGATTATTTTCTTATTTTTTAAGCTCAGAATTGTATTGCTATTTAAGGACATGATTAAGAGCATGAGGAGAGAGTCTACAGAATAGGAAAAAGTCTTTACTCACTGCTACTCTGCCAGAAGATTAATATCCATAATATATAAAGAACTCAAAAAACTTGATGCCAAAAAAAAAAAAGAAAGAAAAAACAACCCAATCAATACATGGACAAGGGAACTAAATAGACACTTCTCAAAGAAGAAATATGAACAGTCAACAAATATATGAAAAATATCTCCAGCAATTAGATAAATTCAAATTAAAACTGCACTGAGATTTCATCTTATTCTAGTCAGAATGGCAATTATCAAGACTACAGGTAACAATAAATGTTGGCAAGGATGTGGGGAAAAGGTTACTGTCATACATTGCTGGTAGGACTGCAAACTGGTGCAACTACTCTGGAAAGCAGTATGGAGATTCCTCAAAAAGCTAGGAATGGAACAACCAGTTATATCATTCCTCAGTTTACACTCAAAGGACTTAAAATTAGCATACTACAGTGAGGCAGACAGGTCATTGTTTATAGCAACATAATTCACGATAGCCCCATTATGGAATCAACCCAGATGTCTATCAATAGATTACTCAGCCATAGAGAATGAAATAATGGTATTTGCTGGTAAATGGATGAAAAGGGAAAATATCATGCTAAATGAAACAAATCAGACTCAAAAAATTAAGGGGTGAATGTTTCATATGTGGAAACTAGAATAAAATAAAGGAAAGAAGGTGCGGGTGGGAAGATTGAATATCATAAATACATAGGGAAAATCAGAGGAGTAGAAGGAGAATGAGAGGGAGGGGAAAAAGGTGGGAAAGGGAAGGAAATATGGGATGAATTTAACGAAATCATGTAATATGTATGCATAAATGTAACAAGGGATTTAATCTTTATGTATGTATAGAAAGTACCAATCAAAGGTAAATAAATAAGCAAAAGGAAAACTAAAGAACTTGATTGTTACTTACATGCTGGTCTTTATTTTCTGCATTGCATGATAATTATATACTTACATGTTAAAGACTGCCAGTATATTTTGATTTCCCTGAAAAAAAGAGATGGTGTTCTTTTTTTCCCTTTTTGTTTTAAATTCTCATTGCTTAACACTGAGCCAGGCCCAGGTCCATTATATGCAGTCAATAAATATTAATGAATAAAATGAGCCTTGACTCCCAACCAAATCCAATTAGTGATCAGCTAATGACTTTTGCAATAAACTTCTAATTTGAATGAAAACAAATGGGGCACATTGGTTATTATCACATTAGCTTAACTGATATCACAGTTGTTAGCTTAACAGAAAGTGTACTTCTTATCAGGTCCTAATTTCTTCTGAATATGAAAGGACTTTTAAATAAGACCAGTGTGATTCCTCCCTTTACCCTGTAAAAACAAAATAATGATATGAATTGTAGGTTGGAAAGAAAAGAGTAAGAGAGAAAGATTAAAAAAAAACAAATAAAAATTAAACAATTAAAAATAGTATAAAAGGCAAGCAAGGAGGGGTTTTAAAAACTGACATCAGCAAAAATAATTCTTCAAAGAGTCATTTTATAAAATGCTTCTTTCATGCTGTCTTTATGGTTTATGTGTCTTCCTTGTTAGGTTCTAGATCTTTCTGTTTAACCAGTTTTTTTTTTGTACTTTATGTCACAGCTTTCTAAAAATATTACATACCTTTTTATAATTTGATAGTATTTTTTCATTTAGTGGATGGTCATGGTATTTAAAGCTGATTATATAATTTAAGGAAGACAAATATTTCCTAGCTATTGCTGATTGCAGTTTTCAATTTAACTTAGTCCATTAATATACAAGTGATTTAAAAATCTTATCATTATTATTTTTTTCAGTGTCATACAATAATGGGCTGAATATCTTCCTTATTTAAAAACAATTTCTGTGTTTTCATAGGAATGAAATATAATCTTTTTAATTTTTCAGATGTGAAATGATATATCTTCTTTTCCTAGAAGCTTTCTTATTCTTATAAATGAAGAATAATGTTGTGAGAAATTAAAGTCAGGTTTATTGAATTATCCTTAAAAACAACAATTTCAGCATGCAGAATTTACAAGTATTATAAAAAATTTTTTAAAACATAGTCAAATGCAGCTTAGCTATTTCATAAAATGACTTTCAAAATTCCTACCAACATTGATAACCCCACTATTTTTTGTACCTCATGAGTACCATATTCAAGTAGAAATATATATGTTTTTCTTTCTTTGACAACTTAAAGATCTGTTTTCCTCTTTAATGTTTTAGAGTCTGGTTTTGAAAAATGAATACTGCCTTAGTCAGCTTTTTGTCCTTCTGACTAAAATACCCCACAAGAACAATTTAGAGGAAAAGTTGATTCTGATTCACAGCTTCAGAGGTCTTAGTCCACGGTTGGCTGACTTTGTTGATTTGGGCAGAAGATGAGGCCCACAATCTCCATCATGTTGGATTAGGCTCCAACTTTCTTAATAAGACTCCTGTAGCACAAGAATTAAAACCAAGAATCAATAAATGGGATGGATTCAAACTAAAAAGCTTCTTTTCAACAAAAAATAAAAATAAACAGTGAGGTGAATAGAGAGTCTACAGAATGGGGGCAAATCTTTACCACAAGCATATCAGATAGAGCACTAGTCTCTAGGACTATATAAAGCAGTCAAAAATCTTAACATCAAAACAAAAATCAAATAACCCAATCAATAAATGGGCCAAGGAACTGAACAGACACTTCTCAGAAGATGATTAACAATCAATCAACAAATATATGAAAAAATGTTCAATATCTCTAGCAATTAGAGAAATAAAAATCAAAACTACTCTTAAGATTTCATCTCACTCCAGTCAGAATGGCAGCTATCAAGAATACAAACAACAATAAGTATTGATGAGGATGTGGGGAAAAAGTCACACTCATACATTGCTGGTGGGACTGCAAATTGGTGCAGCCAATATGGAAAGCAGTATGGAGATTCCTTGGAAAACTTGGAATGGAACCACCATTTGACCCAGCTATCCCACTCCTCAGTTTAAACCCAAAGGACTTAAAAACAGTATACTACAGGGATGCAGCCATATCAATGTTTATGGCAGCACAATTCATGATAGCTAAATTATGGGATCAACCTAGATGCCCTTCAGTAGATGAATACATAGGGAAACTTTGGTATATATGCACAATGACATATTACTCAGCATTAAAAGAGAATAAAATCATGGCATTTGTAGGTAAATGGATGAGAATATAATGCTAAGTGAAGCAAGCCAATCCCAACAAACCAAAGGCCGAATGATTTTTTTTTGATATGAGGATGCTGACTCATAATGGTAATGGGGGGCTACATGGGAGGAATGGAGGAACTTTAGATAGGGCAAAGGGGAGGGAGGGGAAGGGAGGGGGCAAGGGGGCAAGAATGATGGTAGAATGAGTTAGACATCATAACCCTAAATACACGTATGAAGACATGAATGGTATGAAGATAGTTTGTGAACAATAAGTGTCTTGAAAAATTGTGCTCTCTGTGTAATATGAAATGAATTGCATTCTGCATCATGTTTAAAAAATTAGAATAAATAAATAAATAATTTAATTAAAAAATCAAAAAAATAAAGATATAGTGTTCATCTACAACCGAAACAATAATTTTTAAAAAGCCAGCTAAACATTTAAAAAAAGTTTCTTTGAAATGTAGATCATAATAATTTTAGTAGGTGGTTAAGTTGTAGTAACAATTGATAGCTTGCAGTCTGAATTATGTCAGTAATTTCCATTTATTCTGACAGACTTTGTTAAGTTCATTTTTTTCTCAATTATATATAAAATATCAATAAAACGAAACAGTAAAATTCTGATAGCCTCAACTGAATAATTTATAGAACAAATATTTATTAAGTGCATACTATTTGCCAGTCATCTTAATGGGGGAAAAATTGGAAATGTGATTCACATAGTGATTACAGAGGACAGTAGAAGGAAGATATAATAAAGATTGACCATATGAGTAGATACCACACTTAGAGAACCTTTTTCTAAGAACAGTTATATCAATCAAGACCTGATTCATTAAAAACAACCAGTATTGTAAACAGCTGAGGAGGAGCAATCTGGGCAGAGAAAACAACAGGTTCCAAGGCAAACTTGTCTGGATACAATTGTGTAGGAGAAATAAAGCCAGTGGTGTTGGCAAGTGGTGTGTGTCTTGAGTATTTTGTCTTCTTAACTGAAAGATAATTGAAATAAGTTACAAATCAGTCCCTTAACCAATGAACAGTGATTTATTTTAGACTCACTATGTATTGAACATGTCCCTCAGAAGTTTAAAATTGCTTTTTTTAGTTGACAAATCACAAGAGTAACAAGTATTAACATTCTTTCAAAAATAATTTTCCAGTATTTTAAACCTTTAGAAATGTGGGGAGAATAATATAATTAATATCTGTAAGATTTAAGAGAATTCACCTGTTCATATTTTGACTTTTTTTTTCTTGAGATGCCTTTATGGAAGTAGGTTACAGATACTTGAACCCTCTTTGTAAACCCTTGCTTCTCCTATTTTCTTCTCTGTTACATAGTAATTATCATTGTAAAGTTGGTATGTAATTTTGCTTTCATACTTTTATAGACCTTCTTTTGTGATGAAATATAGACACAGATAAAAGCAAAAACAAGAATATACACATCAATGATTTATCCAGAAGTAGAAAGAACAACAATGAGACAGAGATCTGGATCACCATTCTCTCCTTTCACACAACAGTAAATGCTATCCTGATTTTAATAAGAATTGTTTCCAAGCTTCTAATTTTATCACCTAAAATTTACCTCTGTCTTTAAAAAAATTCAAGAAGTGGCTTATTACAGTTTGCAGAGTTTGTTTCTGCTTCAACATATTTTAAACATTTTAAAGATACATTATGTTACACGTCATTGCAGTTTATTTTCATTGCTGGGACTATTTGCTTATATGCATATAACTTAATTTTTCCATTCTAGTGTTGCTGTACATTTGTATTTGTTTTAGCTTTTTCACTATTACAGAGATTGTTGCTAAACACATTCTTGTACGTAAGTCTTAGTTGCTTATGTGCTCTCATTTTTGTTGAGTACATGCCCAGGTGTGAATTTTTGGGTCATAGCTTAGGTGCATTTTGAACTTCATGGAAAATTCTGAACTGTTTTTACACAGTGGTTTTACAAATTTACATATACTCTCACCAGCAGTGTAAATCTGTTTATTGTTCCACATCGCCTCTAACACTTGCTATTTCAATTCTTTCAATTTTAGCCATTCTCTGAAGTTTTACTATGTATGTCCCCATTTGATAAAGATGCTTTCACATGCTTATTGACTATTTCTTTCCTGAAGTACCTGATCTGATATTTAGTTCAATTTTAAAATTGTATAGAACTTTTCATTTTTTAGATGGAACTCTTATAGGTTATATATGTCCTGAAACTATTTCTTCCACTCTGAAGCTTACCTTTTGACACTAGTCTTTTAATAGTGTCTCTTGGTGTTATTCAAATTATCTATTTTCCCCTTTATTTCTAGTATTTTTGTGTTCTGCTTAAGAAGTTTTCTTATCCCCAAAGTGTGAAGATATTCTTCTATATTATCTTTTATGAATTTTCATTGTTCTTCCTTTAACATATACAAGCCACTTGGAATTTCTTTTTTAAATTTTTGTGGACAGTGTAAGGAAGATTTTGAGTTTCTTTCTTTTTTATCCCTCTGTAGATAATTCATTGTCCCAGCACCATTACTGGGAAGACTTCCTCTTCTCTGCTAGGCAGTATCACTTTATTGTAATCAAATGTCCTGCTTTATGTGTGTCAGTTTCTGTTCTTGTATTCTGTCTTAATTGGTTTATTTATCTATTCTTATACCTGTACTGCATTATCTTATTATAGTGTTATAACAATTATACATTTATAAGGCAGATCCTTTCTCTTTCTTCTTTTCTAAGATTTTCATGATTTTGCTCTCAGCCTACGTATCGTATCCACACATAGACAGACTTATTAAAATTTTGATTGGGATTGCTCTAAATTCATAGACACCTTTGGGGTATTTGACATTTTTGTAATAGTGTGTTCTTCAATTCACATAGTATATCTTTTGATTTATGTAGGTTTTTATTAAAATGAAAGGATACCTAAATATTCTAGTATTATTTTAGGGTTTTCTACGTAGAGATCTCTTGCCTCTTGTGTTAAATCTCTTTATTCTTAGGTTTTGATATTTTTGACATTATTGGAAGTGGTTCCTTAAAACATGGAAATAATATATTTCCATTGTATAGATTTGTCAAAGAAATATTTTCTCAGTTTTTAAATTTTTTATGTGGACACAATATCTTTATTTTATTTTTATGTGGTGCTGAGGTTCGAATCCAGTGTCTCATGCATGCTAGGTGAGCACTTTACCACTGAGCCAATTTTCTCAGTTTTATCCCAACAAATCTATATTTACTTTAATTTAAAAAAACAAAACCTATACCTTAACTGGGTATAAACTTCTAGGTTGGAAGGTATTTTCTTTTCCATCACTTTCACTTGAAAATATTCATTTATTCTCTATCTTCTATTTTTTTTAATCATAAGGTCAGCTGTTACTCCTTTGAAGGTAGTAACCTTTGCACCTTCCATCTGCAATACTGTGTGTTTTAAGATTGCTAATGTCCTGTTTGTTCTGTTAGGAATTTATATTTTATCTCTGGATAATGTCTTTCTTCAGTTTTGGAATATTTTATATTGAATATTGTTTCTGCCCCCCACCCCCACCTTGCTTCTGAGATTCTAATTACATGTGTTTTAGGACATGTCACTGTTTTCTTTCTGTCTGCTACCTTCTATCCTCATCTTCCTTTCATTTTTCCTCAATGCTTGATTACTCTCACACTGTAGTTCTTTTTGATCTGTTGTTACTGCCTGTTTCTGTTGGTTTTTGCTCATGAAATTGTGTTCCTTTCAGTGTTTGGTTACTTTTTATTATATCATAGATACTGCACTTACAAATATGTTTGTAGACGTTATTATCATTCAGAGAGATTTATGTTTGTACCTACCAGATACCTTGGGGACACTTGCAATAATAGACTAACCTTAAAATTTTTCAGAATTAATGTAATTGAAACAGAAGTGCTATTCCTATGATGAAATATGTATATCTAGTTTACCTGTATTCTAAGGGTTGAACTCTTGAGGAATCTAGTCTAAACCTAGAGAGATCCACCAGCTTCTTCTCTCACTAATGACCCCTGGATAGAAATCACTGCTCACTAGAATAGAAAGTGTGTGAAGAACCCTGCAGCAGTAGTACATACCTGTAATTTCAGTGACTCAGGAAACTGAGACAGGAGGATTGCCAATTTGAGGCCAGCCTGGGCCACTTAGCGAGACCCTGTCTCAAAACAAAATAGAAAGGGCTAGGGATGTAGCTCAGTGGTAAAGCATACCTGGGTTCAATCCCCAGTACAAAAAAATAAAGTCTGTGCAGCCTCTTAGCACTTTACACAATCAGCAGAAGCCTTTGTAAGGAAATAACATAAAGTACTGTTCTTCTTTGGTTTTCTTCCATGGTGTTTGGTCCAGTAACATTTCTGTATTTTCTATCTTCCCTATGACAATGCACAGATTTAAAAAAAATAAAATGCTGCTTTCAATTTTTTGTTTCCTCAGTGGAACAATTGATTGGAATAAGTTAAAGTTCTGTCTCTTCTGGGTTTATATTGTGTACCATCTGTATCCAGAAGCTTACACTTCTATTACTTACCAGAAATTATTTTAGGGACTTGGGATATATCATTGAAAGACTAATGCTTTGCTGTTATAAAGTTTACAATCTGGCTTAATTATCAATTTTGTACTTTTTAGTCATCTGAAATGTTAGAGGATACTAAATGTGAAAAAATAGAGGAAAATGAAGGACTTTGGAAAAATTACCACTGCTTTCACAACTATTTGTTGAATTTCACAATAATATCAGAATATAGGTGAACATTCATAGATAGAAACAGATGCTCTGAGATTGTAAATGCTTTTACCAAAGTCACAGATTCAGTGGCTAATTAGGAATTGGCAGGATGTAGAACTCAAGTCTATTTCTGCCCTTAACATTTCATTAACTTCCTCTGACTCTGAAGATAATTACTGAGCATGCTAAATATCTTTCATATAAAATGCTCTTTCTTCCACTGACACCATGGCCACTTAA
This sequence comes from Marmota marmota marmota, assembly GCF_001458135.2. Taxonomy (NCBI): domain Eukaryota; kingdom Metazoa; phylum Chordata; class Mammalia; order Rodentia; family Sciuridae; genus Marmota; species Marmota marmota. The sequence goes on along the minus strand of NW_026000093.1, from coordinate 37,062,903 downwards.
CTGTAATATAGGAGATGGAAAATTATTAATCTTATTAATAAATATTGAACTTGAGGCATAATCAGGTGAAAGATTTCTCTAGTTTTGGTAAAGGGAGTAGAAAAAAAAGATGACATGGCTTCACGTCAGGCTTTGCCACACAGGTACATCACTTTCAAAAAGTTATTTACACTTTCTAAACTTCCTTAGCCCTGGATTAATACCACCCATCTCCACAACTGGATGTGCAAACTGGAGGAAATATATTAGGTAAAACGTGAAAATAACTTTTGTGTAATAATTTGGCTGATTTCTGTCTCCAGTTCCTGGGAAGTAGCCTCTAAGTCTTTGGAATTTCCCAAGTGGTAGGAATATCTCTGTTATTTACTGGTAGGACATGAAAGTTTATTTTAACATGATAAGAAGACTCAGGATAAGGATTGGTCACACCAGAAAGGGAAACCATGTGATAAAAGAGTTGGGCTTTGAGCCACATGATGGTAGTCTAGCCTTCAGGGTGAAGAGAGCCTAGAGATTGAATATGAGGTTTTTAATGGGGTTTCATTATGTAGGCATGATTGACTGAATTGTTGGCCATGAAGATGAATTCAATCATTATACTCTACTATGTATATGTATAGGAAAAGAAGAAATAAAATGTAAAATAAATCCCATATTATGAAGCTTAAGTGAGTTTCTTTGTCCTTCATTGGTATAGTGCTTTGATGTGTTGTCAAACAATAACAATACTTAATTTAGAAGCTGAGGCTGTAACTAGTCCTAACTCCAAGGAGGTCAACAGGAGCTTTTGCCATTTGCACAGGCTTCACACTTCTGCTCTGATTTGTATCCTTTTGTTACCCTGAAATTTTATTATTTAAATATACTGTTTTCCTAAGTTTTGTGAGTTGTTCAAACAAATCATTAAAACTAAGGAACGTCTGAATTTATAGCCATCTGGTCAGAAGAAAGGGTTGACTGGAGACTTGTGAACTTGTGCTCTATCTGAAGCAAGGGTAGTCATCATGTAGGACTATTCCCTTAACCTGTGAAGGACTCTCAAAAATCTTTGCAATCATCTATCCTAGTATTCAGCAAGCAGCAGGTGTTAATTTGATAGTTACCATCATTTGCAATTGTAGATAAATTTGATAAGAACAGAAGCTCAATTACTACCAGAGATGAGACATTTAAATTTTAAAAATGCATAGAAATTAATGAATAATTAGTGAATTGGTTGAAAATATTTTTCTAGCTAAAATGTATAATCATTTACTATCTTTACAGTTGTACTCTTGGGTGGTTTGGATGACTAAAGTTTGGAAACTGCTTGTCCATTATATGATACCATATCATTAAAAGGGCAATGTTTCTTGGATTGCCTTCTTGTAATCTGTAATATAAGTCTCTATTTAAATTCACTCCAAGTTCTCAACATTTACTGAGCACATCGTCTGTCTTAAGCAGAATGCTTAGACAGAGATATAAAGTCAAACAAGGCAAGATCTCTTCACTCCAGGGCTCATCTTGTGGGAGAGACAGGCATATTAATGGACAGCTCTTATAAAGTGGACTGTAATAAGTGTTTTAGCATGGTTACAAGCAAAACATTATGTTAGTACGGGGAGGAAAATCATGTCAGGTATTAAACTCTCTTAATATAGGTTTATATTCTTGGCATAGTAAAAACATTGTAAGTGAATGCTTTACGTTGATGTTGAGAGTTTTTTCCCCTTTATTATTGTAGCACACACATGTCCACTGACATGAATTCTCAATCTGTGCTTTGCAGGTAGTATGTGGTCCTAGTAACATTTTATTTACTATTTAGTGTTAGTTACTTTGAAAACAATCAAAATAAAAAGATCCTTATTTGTTCCAAATTAGATTTGATAAGTATTATATAACTTCAAACAAGTGTTAGGGGAAAGGGATATAGGATCATGCAATAGATGCTAATTGAGTCTAACTCAGTTTCTTATTGATGAAAATTAAACTTATTTGACCTTGCCATTATAATTAGGGACATGGGTCTTTGTTCACAAGAGACTGAATTAAGATGGAACATGTCAAACTTGAGAAGGAGGGGTGGTCAAAAGCTACAATGCTTTCACTGTGCCATGTTCTTGCAAATGGAAACAGGAGGCAAACAAAGTTAGAGATATGTCTGACGTTGGCTATTCTGAGAATAAACTCAACAACATTTATCAGTTTTGGGAGAATGCTGGTGATTTGCTGCCTCCAAGCAAAAGAGTCAGACCATGGTATATCAGGCTGCTGTGTACTAAATATTTGTGTATACCCTAAATTCATATATTGAGACCTTAATCACTAATGTGATTAGTGGTTAAAAATGGAATGTTTGGGTCCTCGGGGTAATTCCTTCATAATGAAATTAATGCCCTTGTAAGAAAGATAGGAGAGAGTTTGTCTCTCTTTCTCTCTATTATGAGAGAATGCAAAAAGACAACCATCTGTAAACCAGGGAGAGGGCCCTCAGCAGACACTGCCGCTGATGGTTTCTTGATCTTGAACTTTCCAGACTTCAGAACCATGAGAAACAAATTTCTATTGTGTAGGACACTAAGCTTATAGAAGTTTTTGATCCAGCAACCTGAACTAACTAAGGCACGTAGCATAATATAATTTGAGTTTTCCCTGTGCACGCAGCCGTACCTTTCAGAAGCACTCTACTCTTGGCCTTTACTTTCTAGTCTTGCAAAGTAGTGCAGAGACACACCAAGTCATAGCAATGTCATTGGAATCTTCTGAAAAAGATGTGCCTGAAGAAATTATACTCCCAAGATTTTTCAGTAATCTGAGTTAACATATATCTTCCAAAAGAAAATTTAAGTCTCATTTTTCTTTCATTTGTAATGGAGATGGTTCTGAGTGACTCCATTTTAAAATCATATTATAAAATGATATTGGATTTTTTCCTTATAGGTTATAGAATGGCATGCAAAGCCTTTGCACAGTGAAAAAATAAGATTATATTTTAATTTTCATAAAACCTCCTTTAGTAGTAGCAGGAAAGTTAGATGATGGTGAAGAAACTAAATGCAAAAAGACTAGTTAAGATGTTAATGCAGTAATCTAATGATGATATTAAGAAGATTCCAAATGAAGGCCATGACAGTAGAAAAGGAGAAAATGCAGAGGTGAAACATTTTGTAGAGATGGAATTCACAATACTTAATGAGAAATTGAATGATGGAAAAGAGGTATGGGAAGAAATTGGAATCAAAGATCTGAGATGTTTAGGGTGTGGCTGTAGCTCAGTGGTAGAGCACTTACCCAGCACATGTGAGGTACTGGGTTTGATACTCAGCACTCAGCACCACATTAAAAAAATAAATAAAGGCATGCTGTTCATCTACAACTACAAAAAAAAAATCAGATGTTTAAATGGGAGATTAGATAAATCCTGGTATTAACTAATCATTAAGCCTTTGAGTAGTAAACGAAGCAAAAACACTAGGAATATTTTAGAGGGATTTTTCTTCTTCATGGATGAAACAATATTTTGCTGAAAAATAATTAATTTATATATAAATGCATTTATTGTACTCATTTTATACTGCAGAGAACTGATCCTTAGTAAGTTTTAACTTCTCAACTAACAAATGACCCTGTTGAATTTATGCTTAGGGCTGTTCAATTCTAAAGTTTAACTTTTTATGCTCTGGTGTGAATTTATCCTGTGTTGCAGAAGGAAGACGGGTTTGAAATATTATTAAAAAATGGCCTTTCTTCTTTCAGAAACATTATTTAGGGAGGACAAAGAAATAGATGAAGAATTTAATTTAAATTTATGAGTCCAATAGAAATGGAAGAAAACTGTATATAAGATACATAATACAACCTAGTATTGGTGAGTAAATGACCCAGATAGAGGAAAATCGTCATATAAAGAAAAGTCCAGAAAAGTTCATGCAGAGGTAAAATTGGGATAACTTGCAAGGAGCTGCCAATTTGTTTGAAGGGGGAGAAACAAAGAGAGGATATTAGATAGGAGGGAGCATAACCAAGTGGTTATATAATGTAATATATATATACATTTATATAATATATATATGTATATGTATATGTATATATAATATATCCAATCCAGGATACTCTTGAGAGTAGAAGGTGCTAGTAATAATTATGCTAGGACAAGGAACACTGTCTCAGAGTTAGTGTTAGCTCTGAGAAAGTGGTTTGAGCAAAGGCATGAGGCTTACATGAATCTGCAGTACTCAAGGTACAAGAACTGGTAGACTTCCATTGCTGCCCCAGGGTCCAGGGATGTTATGATTAAGATTTCTGATGAGCAAGCTTATAGACAGATAGAAGTGGCCCTTGGCTGCTATGTTAAACAATTCTATTTCTCATAGGCATTTCTCTTTCTGTGGGATAAGGACAGATTGGAGGCAAGAGAAATGACTGAGCAATGTGTGTTTCACTGGGCCTGAGTGAGAAAAAGCCTGAACAAATCAAGTGTACCCTCCAGATATGACCTTAGGATAAGGTTGGTAGAACCCAAGGGAGGCTCTCTAGTGAGACTGAAAATTCTTAGGAAGGATGTCCTGTATCTGTCTCAGAAGGAATGTGGGCTATTAGATCCCCACATGCTGTTAATAACCAGTCACATTGCCAGGGCCAAGTCCTTGGTCTCTTTGTGCTTTAGCTGATAGTGACCATCGCTCACACTTGTTTGAGTACTTACTATGATTTAGCCTCTGGTTGCCTTTTGTTTTGTATGAGCTCACTTGCATGAGTCTATGGCAAGAACCTTAGTAAGTACTATTGTATTTCTTCTACCCCCCGCCCAATTGTGAAAGAGATACTCAGAGAAATAAAATGTGACTTTATCAATACTTAGCTTCTAAGGGGAAGACACAGAATCTGAATACAAATCTCCTTGGCCATGAGCCCATGTTTCCAACCATGTTGTCAGGGGACTTCATCTTCCTCTATAAAAAGAAGACACACATATATTCCATTCTGCTGGGCTCTTGTGAGGCTCTGAGAAAATGTGTGATCAATATGGTATCCCAAACTTAGGATTCTGCTCCATCCCAAGGTGTGGGGCTTACTCAGTTTAGCTCCCATTACTAGTAAGAAACTTCCTGCCGCCCTATTCTTATGAGTCCTGGGAGCCCCTCTTTGAGTTTCTGGATGGCATATTGGGTTTGAAGATATTTGGGGGGGGGGCATGTACTCCTGGTCAACAGCCAGTAGACAAGTCACTTTCTAACCTGAACAATACTTTTACTGTGATTTTGACTGTACCCACTCACCTTTTTTCCTTGGGCAAAAGTCTTCTTTCCTCCTTAGATTCCAGTCTCTCACATGATGACCAAAGAAATTTTCTGCTTATCTCTGGTCCCCTCACTGTACTCTCTTAATTTGTTCATGTAAACCCTCCCTAGTTCTTAAAACCTCTATTTTAATTTGCTTTTATATAAGGCTTCATTGGTTCACTATACTGAGTTAGAATTAGTGCCAGACAAAAAACTGATTTCATTTCTTTGAAATCAACGAAAGCTCAGACTTCAAACACTCTTAGGAGATGTGGAGAAATATATGCATTCTAGCTTTCTAATGCAGTACAGAAAAGAAAGATGAGCAAAACAGTTGTTTCTATATTAAAGAGGGTTGATGCTCATACCCTGTCACATATGTGAAAGTGCTTTGAAAGCTGAAAAGTGATCCAGAAATGTAAAAGAATGCAAGAACCACTGAATCACCCACAAGATTTAATGAATGTTATTGAAATACTCTGATTTATTGATAATTTCTAAATTTCATCATCCACACGAATCCCAAGAATTGTGTAAGCACATCATTTGTCCACACATTTTGTAATTAGTTCAAAGAGTACCTGATAATGATGTCTGTTTATACAAGTGGACATACTGGTTAACAAGTACACTACACAGAAAAATATTCAATGGCACAATAAAATTTTACATGTTATCTCTTTATCTACTTATTTAGAAAATACCTTATGAAGATAATGATCCAAATAGCATTAACAGTTTCATTGTTTTTTTTTTCTTTGAGTGGAGGATGAAATGTTCTTTTAAAGGAAAAAGTTGAACTGAAAAGACATTGAAAACAAAATATCCGTTTTGCCACAGATGTTAAAAATGGAATAATCAAATATAAAATGAAATAAATATTCATAAGCTATGATTCATCTCTCACACTTGATAGGAAACTGATATGTCTCTATGGCAACAGTTGAACTGCCATCCGGGAATGAGCACTTATGTGTGTGTGTATGTGTGTGTGTTCATGAGCATATGATTTCAGGAACATGTGATTAGAAATCAAAGAAATTGAAATGGGCTGCCTTTTAACATCAACTGAAGTAAAAGAGAATAATGGCACAAAAGAAAAACTAAGGACATGGAGATACAGTCTCAAGGTGCTAAGAAAACATGTATCTAAGCAAAAAGGAAACTTCACTCAAAATAAGAGGGGAAGTTCTCCACTATGAATAATGTGCTTTCTCTTTCAAGTCTGAGAGGTAGAGCAGGAAGCCTCAAGAATCATGGGAGAATTGCTCAAGAGCTCACAGCAGAACTTCAACTGTGTCCTGTGACATCAGGGAAGGGTTTCATAGTGTTAAAGCTGCTGGGATCAGGAAAAGCAAAGCAAAGAGTTACAGCAACTAAACTTAGGTTGGTAGAGCCACACAGCTTCCAGGAGACAGGTTAGAGCCAAACATTCCTTTTTTTCTGTATTCCAAATCTGTGCTGGTATTGGGGCGGCAGACTTGGGAGTTCTGCCAGAGAGAGCTCAGGAGAGGTCTTGCAACAGGGACTCTGATAGCAGGGAGAGAGCACCCACAGTTTATTGAATAGAAGTACTGAGGTCATGTTCTGAACCCATCTTCCCAGCCAACATTGTCAAATTCAAAGATTTCCCAATAAAGAATTCAAGAAGATCCAAATTGTGCAGTGAGGGGATACATAGAACTTCATCCCTTGATGACTTCTTTGATACTGCTGATGGTCCTAGAAGAGTTAGCAGGACGCCTGATTATATAGAGATGCTGATCCTAGTCTTAAGTGCCTTTTGTTCCCTTTACATCACTGATAAAGTTCAGATTATTGCCTGAGGGTGTATTGGCATCACAAAACCTGGTGGTTTACATATCCTTCTTAAAAAGATAAAGGAAGAAAGAAAAAAAATTACATGAGGATGATTTCCTGAATGATTTAATAACCTTTTGTCCAGCAAGCTTTTATTTTTATTGAATTATTACCTCTGTTATTTACAAAAGTAAAATAATCCTGGAAAGTCTATAATACAGCACTATTCAGAAATGTATGTTTACACTTCATCCTGCTTGCATTTCTAAGTCAGTACCATTGTAATCCATTGTTCTGGCTGCTTCCAATTTGAAGTCTCTATGGATCAATTTCTCAAAGAGTAAACATGTAGTTTTATGGAGTGATTGAAAAGGGGGTATTAAACTGGCTGTGCAGGATGAAGAAGGGGATAAGGAGGAGGTCTAACCAGACCTCCATGTGTTTCATATGTAGATTTTTTAAAACAAATTCCCAGCAGCTCCATGCGTCACCATGGGCAACAAGTATGCCTGATGTTTTAAATTTTGTTATTTTTCATAATAGCCATCTATAAGGAAAAGCCATTTTTCAGCATTATCCCCAACTCTAAGCTCCTAGGTTTCAGCTTCTGTTTACTTACTAAAATGGTTGTTACCCTACAATTTGCTTTCTGCATGTTAACATTTGTTGACATTTTTCACTTCCTCTCAAACCTTGTTTTTCCATTCTTTTTAGAATTTAAACCTTTTAATACCGTATCAGCATTTTAATATTATTTCCATTATCAGGGATAAAAACAATTTGCTATGTCTGACTAGCATGTTCTATATTCATAAGGTGCAGTAGGAAGTGAGAAAGGTTGGAAGATACACTTAGGAAACTATTTACTGGGTTTCTTGTATTATTTAATAGTATTCCTTAAATACATACTGAAAGTTAGGTATAGTTAGGTATAGCCCTCATAAAGCAATGAACAAGATTGACTTAAGTTTTGCTTTCACAGAGAAAAGATTCCGAGTGGGCAGTCTGGGGACAGATAACTTTTCTCTTTGATTCATAGGTCTTCATATGGAGGAATATTATGTCCCAAAGTGTATACGTATTTCACCTGTGACTATCATGGTGATGATGAGGTTTTGAACTTTGAACTGATGTTATTTTTGGATGTCATAATAGAAATGTTAAGATAGGAAACTTGGGAGGAGGATCTTTTTTTTTTCTCTTTCCATATTTTTTTGGTGTATTTTAGTGGTATATAATGATGGGATTTGTTGTTACATATTTGTACGTGTACATCACATAATAATATAATTTGGCACTTCCCCAGGAGGAGGATTTTTTTTGCATTTTATATTTTGTTTATTTTTTTATTTGAGGGAGAATATAAATCATTGGGGGTCAGAGAATGGACTATGAACACAGACTTGATATCACCCCTATAAGTCCTACTTTCTGATGTTCCCGACCTCTATGTGAGTGTCAGTGGTACCTGTGGCTTTTTTTTCTGATGAGTAGAATATAGCAAAGGGAAAAGGGTGGTACTTCCAGAATTACATTATCTTATGTAAATATCCATCTTGTTGGCAGATTTATTCTAGAGACTTTCTCCCTTACTGGCCACAAAGAAGGGCATGATCATGTTAAGATGCCTATCTGCCAAGGACGTAAGGACAACCTCTATTTGACAGTCATCAAGAGCTGGAGCTCTCACTCTTGTAGTTACAAAGAAATAAATTCTGCCAACAACCTAAGTGAGCTTAGGAGGGAGGTTTTCTAGCTAAGCCTCCAGATGTGATGCCCATCCTGGCTGGCAACAGAAGATAGAGCCCAGAGCTGAGCCTTCCTGGCCTCTTGGCTCACAGCAATTGTGAAATAATGAATGTGTGTTGTTTCAGTTTGCTAAGTTTGTTATTATAACAATAGAAAACTAATATAGTGAGGCAGATAATAAGCAAGTAAAAAATAGATAACAGTTTTGGAATAGGTTAAAATATGTGAAAGAATCCATAGGATGATATTATAGAAAGAAAGTTGACACAGTGGCTTCTTCAGATTGGATCATCAGAAAGGGTGTCTCTTGATAAAGCACACTGCCTGAAACCCAAGGAATAAAAGGAATCTAGCAGTTATGGAGTAAAATAGAGGGTGGATATATGGCTTGGCATAGAGAATATTTGATGCCACAAATCTACAAAATGTATATTTTAGGGCCAGTAGTAAGGAATTTGAATTTGCATTGGGAAGTGTTTGAAGAATTCTTAGCAAAGGAGTGATGTGATCTACAAGGTATGAATTAGAGTTGGGCTGGTGTAGGGCAAGAATGCAAGTGATAAAGTCACGTAGGAAGTATTGTACAAACGAATTGTTCGCGACCTGGATCGATATAGGAGAAAAAGAGGTAGTGGTGTGGATATAGTGCTTCTCAGAGATCGAGATGAAGTGTAGGCTTCTTGTCATGGTGTGGTAAGGTCCTTCCTGGTCTAGCTCCTGATTACCTCTATCTTAGGCTCTCAACTCTTCCCCTAATGAACTTCTGTCCCTGCAGAATAAATTTCTGCCAATTTCTCTGAAGCCAACAGGGTCTCACTGAACTTCCCTGTTCTTTCTTTTGCACACAGTGCCCTTAGTTCCATGCCCTCCCTCTTTGCATCTCTCAGATTCCTGTGTATCTGCAGCCTCTGTCTGTCCATCTTGTTCCGTGTTAAGGCCCAACCTTATTGAAATAACAGAAAGAAAAGAAAAAAAAAAGATTAAAGGGCCAAAGGGGAAAAAAATAAAAATAACCTTGTGAAACATTGTTCTAGTAAAAATTAATATTCAAGTCATTTTTTGGATCTGTCAACTCCTTTGTTATTCTGATCCCTTCTCCTTGTGATGAATTCTGAGTATCCCTATTTATTATGTCTAATAAGAAGCTGGAGAAGGTAGAACAACCTCTGTGCCAAAACACAGATGAGGAAAAATCTTGTAATTGATCACATTTACGTTCCTAGAAAGAACACATTTGCTGGGCTGGGGATGTGGCTCAAGTGGTGGCGTGCTCGCCTCGCATGTGTGCAGCCCTGGTTCGATCCTCAGCACCATATACAAACAAGGATGTTGTGTCCGCCGAGAACTAAAAAATAAATATTAAAATTCTCTCTCTCTCTCTCTCTCTCTTAAAAAAAAAAAAAGAAAGAACACATTTGCAATTTAGTCTGGCCTCCAGAACATGAGAAATGAAAAGAAGGAACAACTCAATGGTGTACATCTTTGGTGTACATCTCCAGGGCTGTTCTGTTTCTCATTTTCTTCAGCATATTTTAGTTAATAATATAAACTGAGGTATTGATATAAACTGAGGTACTGATATAAACGAACATGGGATGAATATCCATGTATAATAATTTTTAAAAATATTAACTGGACAATAATATGACCACATATTATTTAAAAAACATTTATATGATTTTTAAAAATTTATTTGATTTTGTTTTAAATAATATAAGAAGTTTTCCTTTTTTTTAAATGTTGACTTTTATAAGATGTTGGTACTTTGCCACTGTGAGGCATTATTATACTATGGTGATTTGGGAATGCTTTCTCAAGATTGGATTCTCCTGACACTTAATCATGATACTCAAGATCGTTCCCAATGGATCCAACCTCATTCCCAAGCCTTTTGAGTCTCTGTGCCTGCTCTTACCTGCTCCCCTGCAATCTAGTAGTAATGGGCCACTCATTAATCCTGCTTCCTCCTCAGCCCCTATCATCTTTACAATTTACATGATAATCTTGTTTAAAATGCAGATTATGATTAAGTATGTCTAGAGAAAAGTTAGAGAGTCTGCATTGCTAACCACATCTCTAATGGTGCTAATGTTGCCTAGGAAGTCTATTTTTGTTTCTGACCATACCTCTAATCTGGCAAATTCCTTTTACATGAAATCTGTACCCATAGGGTGTTCCCAACTCGCTTGAATATCTTCAGGTCAAATTTGACCTCCCTATGTGAAAGCCCCCCATGTCCCTCTTCCTTTGTTAAAAGAGAGAACTTTCTAGCCTAATGGCTTTCCCTTCAACTGGGAATACAATGCAAAGTCCTTACCAGGCTTATAAGGCCCATCTCTTCAACCCTTTTTCCTACCACTTTCCCCTTTGTCATCCAGCATTGTGGTCCCTTTGCTGTGCATGTTATATGCCACTATTAGACACTTTTAAAAAAATGTTTTTCCCATCCCATTTTCTTGTTTCATTCAGGCCTTTCTTTAATCAATCATTCTCTCCTCAGTCTACTGCCTTCAGTTGATCCCTACACAAAGCCACAATTGTGAGATTACAATAAAGGTTGAGACCCAACCTCCATTTGGTTTGTTGAGAAAGATTAATTAAGATTAGTTAAAATTGATTTGGTAGTAGAGGGCAGAGAGCTTAAGAGAGGAGGAGACTGAAGGTAGAAATACAAATCAGAAAACTCTTGTAATAAACCCAATGTGAAAAAATGAGAACCTGGACTGTGGTGGTTGTCGTGGAAACAGAGCCACTCTGATGCTCAAGGAAGGGCTTTATAGGCCTGGAGGCAGGCATCTTTTTCTAATGTGCCCAGAGGTGTTAAGTAGCTAGGCAAATGTCCAGTTAGCTCTCTGAGTGGTCTTCTCTGACAACCTAATTTCAAATAACAGTTCCCTCTTTATTTTTTACCCTTTACTCTGCATTGTCTTCAAGAAATGATGAGTCAGACATTTTATTATATGTCATATTGATTTGTTTTTGTTGTCTTTGCTACTTTAAAGGCCAGCTCAATGAAGAAAGAGATTTTCTCTTTTGTTTATTGAAATATGCCAAGTTTCTAGAAGAGTATAAAGTATAAAATAAGCACTCACATAAATATCAATTGAATCATGAATACTCAAAGCCTTTATGAAACAGAATAAGGAGCTATAAGATAAATATGGGTTCAAGTTCTAAGTTTATCATTTACTAGCTGTTTCAAAGTAATCGAGTGACTTATCTTCTCTGAAAAGATTTCTACATCTGTAAGTGGAATACCAATAATGGATGGTGTGGACAATAACATGATATAATAGAAGCAAAGCTCTTAATTTACTGCTTGGTGCATAGCATTTATCACACCCTCTTACAGTTGTTTACCTTTTTGTGTTTTTTGTTCTTACAGTGCTTAGTGAACAGTGGGTACTTAAGAATAACTATTTTCAGTAAGTTATTCACAAATATTGTTTATTGAGTGACTACTTTTTGTTATGCACTTCACTTAGACATTAGGGATACCCATAGATGTGGCTTCTGTGCAGTGAGGGAGACAATCAAGGCTACAAACTCAGAAAATCTCTATGGCTGTGATAGCATGTAATACCGCAAGAAAGAAAATAATAAGGAACTATGTATAATACAATGACCAAACAGGAAATATTGCTTAACATTTTGGGGGGGGGTGAAGATTATGAGTGATATTTATATTTGTTTATTTTAAATATCCATGAACAACAACACATCTATTTTATTAGCAACATTGTTTTCTTTGTAATTACATGTATAACATGTGTTGGAGGCATTTGCAATCATTTCTGACAGACTTTTCAGATAGATAGATCCTAGTCAGTGGAAGAAGGCAGGGCAATGTTTATAGAGTGCTCATTTCCAACTCTGTCCTTCAGAGGTGACCAGTTCTCCTTGGCATCTGCAGTTTGGTTTCCCCAGAGCTCCTGTGGGTAAGGATGTGTGATGAGTGATGCCACACTGTCCCCAGACTCTGTCATTCAGGGTCATGGCAGCAGAGATGCTATACTCACAGGGTCTAACTGAGGAGAAGTGCAGAAGAATCACTGTGGTGGAGGCAGAATTAAGTGAATGGTTAAAGAATATTGAAGCAGTAGGGATTGGAAGGCATTACTGCCCATAGGTTTGAAGGGAAAAGAAAAGAATGTGTTGCCTGAGCTGGGAGAGCTCAGAGTCATGGGCATGGATGCTGTGACCATGGATGCTGTGACCATGGATGCTGTGACCATGGTTATGACCACTGAATTCAAGACGCAGAATAGCAAAGCAGGTGTTAAGACAAAAATTTCTGATCAGTCTTTTCTCTTCTACCTTCACATTTTCCAGCTGCCCACTCTCATTAGCCAAAACCAAAATGGTAGCCAGAGGAAAGGAAGCCTGGGTGATTGCAGTTCATAAAAGGCAATGTCTTAGTTTATTTTGTGTTGCTATAATAGAAGGTTATTGTTTTAGTCAGCTTTTTTTGCTACTATGACTAAAGGACCTGACCAGAATAATTATAGAGGAGAAATGTTTATTTGGAGACTCCACAGTTTCAGAGGTCTTAGTCTATAGACTTGACCTGTTTTAGTCCTCAGGGCTCAAGGTGTTATGGGCTGATTTGAAAGTTAAGTCAGGCTGACCCCTAGTCTGCTCAGACATCTCACCTGTGCAGAATTGGCCCCCCTTCCTGTTAGAGTCCACTTGCACCCTGACCACAATGTCTTTAAACTATGGAACGGATGCTAGTTTATTTCCTGAGTGGGTATAGGAGGTGCCAATTCTGAGAATGTAAGTTGTTGACACTTTATGAAATGTGTCTTTTGATTATACTTGCCTTACTTGCCCCCTCCTCTGTAGATTTTTGGTTTTTAAGGCTTGCTCTCCACCTGCCCTCTTTGTCTTGGGCTGAAGAACTGTCTACTTTATTTTCCCTTGGCCCTGGCCAGAATAAATTCTTTGTCTTTACTTCAAAAAGACCCAGAGTTTTATTTGGGATTCTGGAATAGTGCCTTGCCGGATTTCTGTTCTCGTGACTAAAAGGCTCAGGGGTCACTCCAGGTAAACTGGGATGACTGGGCTGCACAAAATAACCACACAAGAGACACAATACCTTTTTCTTTGGGGTCACTGTGACGGCTCCTCTGACCTTAAGGGTCCGCAGGAAGAGAGAGAGAGAGAGCCAGAGCATGCGCTGAACCCTTTTATTGAGGAGAAGCTATTCAAATGAGGCAAGGGGACAGGTTTCAGGGGGCTGAGTCTATCTTCATGATGTCCACCGTCAGCAGGTTGACTGACACCTGGGTAGGCCACACCCAAGGGCACAGTAAGAGAAGGGGACACACACAAGGCACTTCCATGGAAGATTCTATCCTAAATAGGGCAAGGGGTTATATTACAAAGGAACAGGTGAGCATAGCTTCACCCATGGGGCTGTAGCAAGACACATCCATGCACGAGACACTGACCCTCAGACCCAAGAAGGGTGGGAAAAGCCCTGCCACATTTCTGTGACTGAGTGCCTCAGCACCCAGCCAGGGAGTGTGACCCAGTCACGTGCAAGGTTGGTCTCCCATAGCACCTTAACAGAGGTGAGGCTGAACATCATGGTGTGGGAGAGGGTGGCAGAGGGAAGCAGCTCACATCATCAGGAAGCAGAGAGACAGACTCCACTCTCCAGATATAAAATATATTCCCCACAGCCACATCCTAATTCCCATCTCTTTCAGCCACACCCTATCACTTCAATTAATCCCAACAGGGAGTAATTCACTGATTGGGTTAAGACTCTTACAACCCAATCATTTCCCCTCTGAACCTTCCTGCATTGTCTCACATGTGAGCTTTTGGGGGACCCCTCACATCCAAACCATAACAGTTATTTAGCTCACAGTTCTAGAGGATCAAAGTCCACAGTTGAGTGCCTCCATTTGTTTGGGCTTGAGTGAGGGACTCATAACTCATGGCATTATAATGGTGGGAGCATTTGCAGAAAAGATTACATGGTGAGACATTAATCTAGGGTGTGGAAAAATAATCTTGCTATTTTTGAACAATTTACTCTGGTGAGAACTCACTCCCTAAGACTAGTGGTAATACCTTCCAAGGGCAATGTCCTCAATAACCTAATTAGCTCCTACTAGGCCCTTTCTCTTTAGTTTCCACCACCTCTGAACACAGCCACACCAGGACCAAGCTTTCAGCCCATGAACTTTGAGGGAAAAGTTGCATCCAAACCATAGAAGGCAGAGAACATGCTGGAAAAGGACGGATAATGAACCTGGTGGTTGGAATGTGGCGCAGTGAAAACTGACCATCTCACAGACATCCCCCACCCCTTGTTGCCCCATGCTTCCTTTTGAGATCTATTTTATCTAGCCAGAAAAAATACCTCCTGGGCATCACCTGGAGTCCAAGAGGCTCCTTGAAAATGGAAGGCACAGGATGAATCCTCTTATCTATTTCTGTGTGACGATCTAAGGGTTTTGAGATATTTTTCTTTATTGGTAGACTTTTGTAGTCACATGAAGGACATATATAGAGCAGAACTGGAAAACTTTGAGAGCCACCGGTAGGGAAGTATTCTCATGGATATTAATGAAGAATGGAAAAGACCACATCTCTAGGATGGAGAGAGTTGTGAAACCTTCAGATATGTTAGATGGAATGATTGTGTCTTCTTTATAAGGTAGTGGATTTCCCTGGGGTGAAGGGAGAACTTCCTGAGCACTCTGGTTATATCCTTCTTTTTTTTTTTGAGTGATATTTACTTGTGTGATTACTCTTCCCTTTCTTCAGTCTCATTCTTTACCTTAAACTCTCTTCAAATGTTACACTTAGATCACCTGTACACCCTCCTTTTACCAAACCTTCCCCATATTTTTTTTCCAGGAAGCATTCTTCTCTATTTTTCTTTGTTGACTGACAAGAATATGTATTATTTAAAAGACCCTTGTCACAAACCACTTGTCTTTGAGTCATGCTTTAGTCTTTATATATGAGCTTACCATTTCTTACCCTTCCTTTCCCAGACCAGTTGGTTTCAACATCACTGAAATGACTTAAAAGATGATTTTTCATTAAATGTTCAAAATGGAAAATGAATTACAGGAATATTCCTTGTGATATGTTAATATGTTAAATGATTTCCACCAATATAATAAACACTATTTAAAGATCAGTAATGGCAGTTTATTCTTAAACATTGTACTGTCTTCATACCATAAAAATCAACTTACATTTGTTTAGTATTTGGGAACAACACTGAGAACAACAACAACAACAAAAATCTTGTGTCATTTGTTAGTTCTATTCTCAGCAACATGGCTTCTCCATTCATTTGTGTTTAAATTTTAGGACACATTTTCTCTCTATATTAATTTATGTATTTTCTGGCTAAGTCTTTCTCCATTGTCTTATGTAACAGTTCAGTGATGTCATTGATTTTTACCTTCATTTATTTATAAAGACAATAAGTGTTGAAGATACTATACTACCCTAGATAGCAGTTGAAAGTCTTGCTCTTCTAGAGTGGCATATCTGTTCTGTTTCACTTTCAACATTTAATGAGAGGCAGTCATTTGAATCACTTCCATCAGCCTGGAGCCTGAATTTCCAAATGTTGCATATAAGTGTTCATTGGATTTGTGTTTCATTCTGGTGGAGATGTTCCTCTAATAGATTTTGCCTGCGGCTGGTGATATTCATTGAGCAATGGTGGGAATCAATTAAATGATCCCTTTTTTCCCCCTATAAAAATGATTTCATGAATGTAAACATTTTAAATAAAAATGTATTTTAATATTAATCTCTAATTTGACTCGAATATACATTCAATCTATTCTTAGTAACTATCTCATTCTTTAGGAAAGGAATTGCAATGATTCTACCAGGTATGATGGATAAAATTTCATTTAGACCAATTCATTTGGTGCAATGGAGAATTTTAATTGTTTGTCGAATTCAAATCTTCAGTTGCTTGAGGCCACAGACTGGAATGAGACCATGGGAATTCATTCTTTTTCTCCCCCCCACCCCCAAATGCTATATTCTCATGGTACATGATAGAATAAGCAAGACAGAATAAAAAAAATGGATTTGGGAAACTTGTCTCACAGTGCTCTAACTTTTTTATTTGTACATTCTAAATATAATAGACTTTTCCTTCATAAATTCAAATGACTCCTGTAAATTCTGTTTACTGAAAAAACAAATAAGATTTGAACAGTGTGGTTTAGTATTCATTTTCTAAGTCCTCTTGTTATATCTTACACCTCATTAAAAAATGCTGAGGAATTTTTGTCTTATGATTTTGAGTTCAAATTAAATTTTACTTGCCTCATTTTTCAAATTTATTAAAACATAAGTAATTTTTTCACATTATTGATTCATGATAGCCAACACTGGAGAATCAGTCATAGTATTAAGCTGTCTTTGCATGATTATAGTGATTCAGCAACAGCATGTAATAGAGGGCACATCACACATTGTCTAAATCATAATTCTAATGCATTTTATGATGCAAATAGTTTGGCTGTCTCCAAGTGTCTTCTACTTTATCCCATTCTTTGTGTGTGTGTGTTTATTTTTATTTTTAAAATCAGACACTACTTTCACTGACATTTCTCTTCTTTACAGCATTTATTTATTTATTCATTCAAGCAACAAGCATCTATTAAGTGCCTGCTGTGTGCTAGTCATTAACATGAATGCTGGAGATCCCCCAAATACATATGTCACGTGTCCTTTCCTCCAGTGTTCCCACAATCCAGTGAGGGAAACAATCAGGTGGGAAGTCATTACGTAAATGGGAGAAGTGCCCAGCCCTCCTTGCCAGTCACTGAGGGAGAAAAGAGGAGGATATGTTTAACTCTCTCTGGAGGTCTTAGGAAGACATCCTCAAGGAGAGAGCATTTTCAGTTAAAATTTGAAGGATGCTGAGAATTGCCATGAAGCTGAGGGGAATGAGCACCATAAAAGTAGAGGGAAGATAATACTTAAAAATCAACAAAAAGAAAAGGTGGTTTTTACACATTTAAAATTCCTTATTTAGTTTGTATGGCCTTTCCCACACTGGTGCATTTTGGTCTAACCATATCTCCTATTGTTCCCCAAGAGACAGTGTTTACTTCTGTAAATGCTCTTCACTGGCTGTATATTTGGCAATGTTAATTTTCACGCTCATATTCGGCAATGTTAATTTTCATGCTCCTTGTATATAGCCATCATTAATCTGCTATATAATCAAAATTTTCCCTTGAAACAAGCTCCTGTCCCACTGTCCCTTTGAAACCACCCTTAAAAATTTGCATCTTCACTGAGCTTCTCTTTTGGGGATCAATGTTTGCAGTCAAGGCAGGAACCCTTTAGTTTAACACTTAGTTATTGTTTACAATTTATTTTTTAATCATTTTTTGAGGAACTTGGGAAGTGGCATAGTTCTGGGCTGAATCTCAGTGATGACCCTGAATACACAGCATTGGAAATATATTTGTCTTCCTTGTAAGAAGGGGCTATAAAACATACAAGGGAGGATAGTTATAAAAATAAAATGAAAACGGTCTATCTTTAAAAAGTTGTTGACCTCTTAGAGTTAGAATTACCTAGAAATCATGGGGAATACAGGTGAAATATCTTTTATATATAAATAAATACATACCAAAATGTGTAGAAAGACAATAACAATGAGAGACACAGAGTTAATAGAATTAGAAATACAATTCAACAATAGGTAGTCTTTTTGCAGACTCTACTATTTCAGTAAAATAGGGAACAATAAGGTAATATAGATAAGGAATTAATAGAATTTTGAGTAGGTTAATTACAGGTAAGTGGTTTCTGAAAAGTGAGGTGGATGTATGCTCTATCATTCATAGTATCTTCAGTGTGTCGGGCCCTGGCATGAGTACTCCAGTATATGCAACATCCAATCCTTACCAGATACCATGATCCTATTTTATTATCATTATCATTTTAGGCCTTTGGTTGCTGTTAGGATTTAGAGATGAGGTGTCCTTCAAAAGCTTACATGTGAAACAATGCTAGAAAGTTTGAAGGTGAAATGATTGGGTTATGAGAGGCTTAATCTAATCAGTACATTAGGAATTAACTGGGTAGTAACTATAGGCAGGTAGGGTGTGGCTATAGGAGGTGGGTCACTGAGGATGTGCCTCTGAGGTTCATATTTTGTCAGTGGTAAGGAGAGCTCTTTCTCTGCTTCCTGATTTTCACTTCCTGATTTGCTTTTCTTCACCACTCCCTTCTTCCCTGATGTTCTGCCTCATCGGAGACCTAGAGCAATGGAGTCAGGAATCTATGAAATAAGAGCTCTGAAATTATGAGCCCCAAATAAACTTTTCCTCCTGTAAAATTGTTCTTGTCAGATATTTTGATCACAGTGGTGAAAAAGATGACTAAAACAGTAATTGATGCACAGAAAAATTGAGTGACTTAGTCATGGTCATACACATGGAATATAATTGTACCAGGACTCAAAAAAGAAGCTGGTCTCTTAATAATAATGGAATGGAGTTCTGTTGGGGATGATATTAATGTTCCTAGACTTCAGCCCTAGAAATCCCTGATCTAGCTATCTTTTCTAGTAAATTCCCTAAGAGAGATACAGAAAATAAAGAAGATCAGGCAAAATATTACATATTACCTCAGATTTAATTCCAAATTCAAATAAATATTTCCAATGAGTGAAGCTTGAGCCCAAGGAAATTTCTATTTCTCTAAGTCTTACAGAAATTAGTTCTTTGATACTCAAGTAGTCTGGAATATCTGCTCTGGTTCTTCCATCAGTTCCCAGTGGAAACCAACCACTCTCCTAGGGTTTTAGCCTTGTCTCTATGGAATATGGTCTTCCTCATACTCTAGAGATTCATTTGTGTGGCTCTGGGGCAAGGGGTAAAAGAGGGTGGCTTGAGGAGCAAGAGAGGCTTCTGTGCCTTAAGTATGACAACAGCAGGAGCAGGCACTTAGCAAACAGTAATTCCTTTCCTCTCAGTCCATTCCTTTGGCTAGATTATAAACTATTTATATAGCTGTTTATTTTTAAAAACACTTTAAATGTATTGTGCTTATTCATGTTCTTTATAGGTTTTTGTCAGCCTGATTTAGTCATTAATAGCAGAAATTTTGATGTACAGTAGACGTTTGAGTGCTATCTGCCATTTCCCGTTGGCTTTCAGAGAAGTGATTGAATTCTTCTAAAACTTTAGTTTCTTTACTGGTAAATGGGGACTATAGTGATACTTAGCTCTGAGACTTTATGGGAGAGTCAAACCAAAAATTGCATGAAAAAGCACTGAATTTAGTAAGCTCTTAATAAAAATTTTCCATTATTACTATCCATCAAATTTATGCCCAATAAATGTTTGTCGAATTCAGTTCCCAATTTATCCTCTCCTATGTAAAACAGCTGTCACCACAAGTTTGCAGTTAATTTGGAGTCTGTCAGACTGCATGAAGAGACATTAGGATTAATCAACAATAAAATGAGAGCAAATGCATATATTGTCTTGAATTCTAATGCCAATTTATTTTATTCCTCTTTTGCTCACAGAAATGTCTGGAGGTTAAATATATAGGTTCATCTTACTCCAGTTCAAATATAAAATTACTTTGGAATTTGAATAAATTTGTCCTAGCTTCTGAGCATCTTTGGAGTAGAAAGAAAGCAGGGTAAACCCTACATTAAGTGTAAAAATGGACAATAGTACGAAAGAAAGTAATAATAAAGAAGTAGAAATGCTGTTACTCTCAGAACACAGCTGAGATGATGAGAATATTTTGAGGCTCCTCTGTGGTTTAATATTATTACTCCAATTAATCAAGTTTCTTCCTGACATCTCTACTGAAATGTCTCAAAGGCATCTTAAATTTAACATCTCTCAAACTGAGCTCATGGTCTAGTCCACTTCCCCATTCGTTTCAGGCTTCCTGCTTGCAGTACATAGCACCATGAAATTAATTCAAAAGTTTGGGTTCCTTCCTTTCTAACCTTCTATGTCTTGCTCTTCCCTGAGTAGCCCATTGACAATTATTGAGTTAGTATCTAAAATAAAATTCAATCTGCTCACTTCTTTTTTGTTTTTTGATACTGGGGATTAAACTCAGGGGCTCTCAACCACTGAGCCACATCCCAGCCCCACCCTTTTTTTGTATTTTATTTAGAGAGGGGGTCTCACTAAGTTGCTTGGCGCCTCGATTTTGCTGAGGCTGGCTTTGAACTTGCCATCCTCCTGCCTCTAGCCTCCCAAGCTTCTGAGATTACAGGTGTGCACCACCACACCCAGCAATCTGCTCACTTCTTGCCTCTTACTTGCTAACACCAGAATCCACCCTCTCATATCTGAACAACTGTAGCATCTAATTTCTCTCTTTGGTTATACTCTTCCCTCTCTTGAATTTCATTTTCTACATTTCAGACATTATGATCTATTTAAAAATATAAATCCAATCACATGTCTCCCCTGCTTAAACCTGGTATAACTTCCCATTGCAATGAGAAAAAAAAAATTCACATCTTTTGCCATGACTGATAAGGTCTACCTTGAACAGCCCTGTACCTGCCACCCTCATCTTGGGCAATCTTTGCCCCTGCTCACAATTCTGAAGACATCTTGGGCTTCTTCTAGGACCCTCAACACCCAAGTTTCCACCTTCAAGCCTTTGTACTCTTCTTTTTTAGCTTAATGTAGTTTTCTTAGAAAATCAAGTGGACATTTAATAAGCCCCCATCATCATTCCCACCTAATATTTCTAGTTATTTTTTCTTAGCGTGTCATATTTTCTGTCACACATACCTCTTCCACAACACAGATGTTTACTTGTCTCTTGTCTGTATCCCCAAAATAATATAAGTGCATAAGGGCAGAGACTATGGTGTCTTTTTTGTTTATCAGTGTGTATTCAATACCTACAGCTATGTTTGACATATTTTAAAAAGTTTCTTAAATATCTGTCCAATAAATTAATTTATCTGAGAAAAAAATTCAGTCATGCCTTAGCTATTTGGAATATCTGTAGATAGGCAAACAGAAACCTTACCTAGTGAAATTTTAGCAAAGCATCTTAAAAATTTTTAAAAATATTTAGAAATCAGTTTTCATGTTAATTCCAGAAAGAATATCAGAGTTGGTTCTAAAAATTCACACATGTTAAATAGTGATTAGAAATCAAAATTAAATGGAAACATAAAAGATGGCAACAGGAAAATTACAAATGCTTGGTAAAAGTTTTTAGTGAAAGGTATATAAATTTCAGCTTATTTTCATGCTTTTTGTTAGCCAAGTACACCTAGTTTGGTCGTAGCTTAGTTATGAAAACCGTTTTTATTTTTATTTTTTTTTGGTATTGAAATATAAGGTGTGTTATGGTTTGAATATGTGATGTCCCAAAAGCTCCCTTTTAATGCAGCAATACTCAGAGGTAAAATCATTAGAATATGGAATCCGTAACCTAATCAGTCCATTCTAGTTTGTGTGGATTGAGTGGAAACTGTGAGCAGGTGGAGAGTGACTGGAGGAGGTGGGGCGCAGGGGTTGTGCCCTGAAAGGGCTCATCTTTTCTGCAACCCCTACCCCTTCTCTCTCTGCTTCCTGGCTGCCAGGAATGGAAGAGTGCTCATCTACCACACCTTTCTGCCATGATGTTCTGCCTCACTTTGCACCCAGAACAACGGAGTTGGTTGACAATGGACTAAATCTCTGAAACTGTGAACCAGAATAAACTTTCCCTCTAGGTTGTTCCTGTCAGGTGTTTGGTCACAGTGATGCAAAGCCAACTATCACAAGATGCAAATGGATAAAACTTACATAATTCTCTTTGCCTGCCCATCACACACCAGACACTGTGCTAGGTGTCAGGAGATTCACACAGAGAAAGGATCCAAGCCACATTATTTAATGGTTCTGTGACTTAAGTAGGTCTTAGAATTATCTGGGTAATGTGTTTAAATAAGGAGTTGTGAACCTTACTGCCAGAGATGCTGATTCGGTGATCTAGAGTGGCATTTTACGATCTACCATTTAACATACTCTGCAAATAATAAGAGGAAGGTAGTCTTTGGATCATAATTTGAACAATGCTGATGTAGCGGGAAAGTCCCACAAGAAGGAAATTTACCATTTGATACAACAAACGCAACAAGAGCTATGATATGATGGGACCAACACAGTGTTAAAAGATTGAAGGAAAAGGACCTCATGAATTTTTAAAGACAATTGCTAAACCAAGTCCTGAAGGATAAATAGAAATTAGTCAGGATCAGGAGTGGGAACTATGAGGCCAGGGTATTTCAAGCATAAGGAGATGGAATGTGAATATCTCCAATAGTAAGAGAAGTGCGCTTCTAGGAAGAGCAGTAGATCTCAGGAGCTGAGTAGGTGGGGTTGGTGGTGATGGAGATTGAGAGGTGTTGGGAGAGGTAACTGGATTATGGATTTTGAAACTGTCCTATGACAGAGGTGATGCCTCTCTGAAAATATTCTCAGTTTGAGGACACTGAGATGACCAAGATGCATGGTGACCCCCTGTTCAAAATGAGGTTCTGTGCTAACCATAGAACCATTCAGTATTTCACTTAGACCTTAGAAACCAGCTCCCAGGGATAGAGGATTTTGAACATAGCAAGAATTACAATGTTTCACAAATTCTGTCACCTTCAAGCCTGCCTGCTTAATAGAAACTTTGAACAATGGACTTCCTGGGTGACACAGGAAGTACTTAACATTGCAACAGTGAAATAGTTACATGAATGTTTCTAGTTCTGTAACTTTCTAGTGTACAAAGAACAAGGCCTCTATAGTCTTGAATGTCCTGATTACTGAGTCCCTATATAATAAACTTGTTGGGCCAACTCTGTGTCACTGTTTCTCCATCAGAGTGCAGTGTTCCATCTGATCCCAGCTTTCTCTCCATATCTGTGTATGTGTTTTTCTTAAATCCCCCATTGTCCCTTGCCAGTTTCTTGGTTTCTACCATGCAGGTCACAGCAGAGAAGCAGCAGAACACATGTACCCTGATACTCTATGCTAGACTTTGGCATAAGCTAGTGGATGACAGTGAACTGACCACATATGCATATATACATGCACAAACATATACACTACTGTACTTATAAATGCTGATGAAAAACAGAGGATGGATTGAAGGTGTGGAGTTCACGGAGATGAGTTAGGAGGTTTCCATGGTTATGCAGGTGAGAGATGGCAGGAATGTGAAATAAGTTATCATGACAGTGGAGACACTAGGACATGAACAGGTCTGAGGGATGTTGAAGAGGTAGAGTCAACAGAATTTAATGACTGCTTGTATATGAAAGATGAAATAAATGAAGGAGAGGTAGGGTTCCATGATTTCCAGTTTGACTGGTAGATACATTGTTGGTGTTAGTAATTAGTTAATATTTGTGAACTAGCTGTTACTAAGGATGGACAGAAATTTTAGCACTTACCAGTAGTGACACAAACTTAGGAAGCCAGGGCTCTAGGAAAGAGAAAAAGATGCATTGCAAATTGATGTCTCTCCATTAATAATAGTTTTTATATTTCTAAATAAAATTTAAAAGTAATATAATGTTTGAATTTTATAAACCTAAAAGGTTTGAAAAATAATATGTGAGGAATAATTTATATCTAGTCATGGGGATTCAAATCATATGAGCTATTTAACTGCCTAACTCAATAACTATACTTATATCATTAAAATGAACTAAGGAAACACTTAAATAATTTTTTTTATTCCTGTTTCTCTTTTTTGCTCAAAAGATTGAAAGAAATCTACCTTGTAATGTTCATGTGACTTTTCTAATAGAACATTAGTAAGTAAAACAAGAATTTCTCCCGCAGAAAGACATCTCACGTTGATTCCTCTGGTTCCAGATCCAGAACTATACCACTAGTGCTTGTCCATGGGTTCAGAGTGTAAGGGCCTGTGTCATTTCTGGGCCAAAGTACAGAAAAGCAACTCTGTGATCTGTAGGAAATCTCTTCATTACCATGTTGAGCAAGGCCACAGGATAGACATAGCAGGATTCTTGAGTTGCTGTATATAGGCCACAGGCTCTAGAGAGTCACCTGACTTCCTCTAGATTTCATGCAAGTGAGAAATCTTTATGGTGTTTGGACTTTTAGATTTAAGAGTCAATTTATTACTGCAGCCAACCCATTCCATTCTGACTAATCAAGCAGAAAACTTTAGTGATGGAGAAAGTAGGAGCCTAGCCTGTCAAAAGATTCCCAAGAGGAAGGCTCTACACTAGTGAATGCATGAATGGAGTGCAGAGATGACTTAAGCCAAATAAATCTTGTTTGAAAGCCACCCCAGTGGATCATCAGCAGATACCTAGTTTTATCCAACTTTAAAAGAGGTAAGTGGGAAGAATTAACTTTAGGATCAACCAACTTTTGCTGTGTGTTTCAATCTTCCCTTTCACACTGATTGGGAGTTAGTTATGTTGTTTTCAAGCACAGAACTTCTGTACAAGACATAACCTAAGCACAATAGTAATCCCCACACAATGTTGTGGTTGGGTGTGTCCATGGTAAAACTAGTAGTTCTCTATATTTAAGATTTCTCCAGATTCTGTGAGTGAAATCACAAGGAAGTTGTCATTTTAGAGTTAGAAAAATTCTTGATTCCACAGGAGTCAAACTCACTTCAGACGAGGACAAAGTGAGGTTTAAAAGATATGATAAAAAGGGTGAAGAAGGAAATAGTCTTCATCTCAGTTGGTGAGAAAACCATATTGCAAAAATATTCCCATTGTATGCAAAGAGGAAAATTGGTTGGATTACTTAATATTGCTTGGAAAATAAAACCAAACCAAACCCTGAACCCCTAAGCTACATCAAATGCATGTAAGGTTAAATGAAAACATACATATTTAAATTCTGTTTGGATTTGGTTGGAATCCTGCATCCTTTGTGGTTTCTGTGATTGAATTATTATAATGATGCGATGTTTTTAAGATCTGATGAAAATCAATAGTTTAATTCCTTATGAGTGTTATTAATATTAATGTAATGACTAAGGGAGAATAATGCATATCATACAATAATACTTGCCTGTGGCCTATTTTAGAGTATCAGTTTCAACTTTGTTATTTAGATGAGGAATTATATAACTTTTAAAATATTATAGCATTTCAAAAATGATTTTATACACAGACTGCATGGGATAAAGTCTTAACAGGATATGAAGCATCACAAGTGTTATCTAAGATGTTTATAGGAAACTCTCTATGCTAGGATTCTTTTCTTGAGAATTTTAGGCTTAATTGTAGTCCCAAATGACTAATTTCTACACTTAAAAGAAATTAGGAAGGACTTTAAGGCCAGACTTTGATGTACAGATATACTACAAACATGAAATCATCCATAGACCACCATGTAGAATTTATAACTAATTGGGATTTTATATAACAAATGACTACTTAATCTTAGGGTAACTACATGTTATGCATGTTTCTCATCCTGAAAAAGATGTATTGGGACCAGAGTGCCATTGTCATCTACTTTGCTTTGAAAAAAAAAGGCAAAAAAAGCAAACTGAATAGAAATGTAGAAAGTCCCAGAGGACGGCCACAATTCCTTAGGGTGAACTAATCATCAAATTTGGGGTCATGTGTATAAAATAACATCTGTTTCTCAGAAGGAAACACTTAGCAAAATAATTAAAGAAAATAGAAAGGCATAATTAAGGAACTGCTTATCATATTTTTTTATTAGCAACAATTAAAAAAATACAAGCAGCACATAAAATAACTCTTATTTTATGTAAATAATGAAGTCAAATAGATACTTTCTAAGATGATTTTTGCCACTAACTTACAATTATATTTGAACTTAGGACCTTCATGGATTTAGCTGACTCTGTAAGAATAAAAAGGTACTATGGTAGGAAGAAGAAAGAACAAGGAAGTTTTAGCACTAAGTGGCTTGCTGTACATGGAAATTGAAAATTGATTTAAAAATTCAGCTAACCTAGATAAAATCGAGATAACTAAATTCAAATGAGAGTCTCCAAGGAAAACTCATCTTTATAAAGTCACAGATTATTGACTAAAAGGTTCCTAATCTGTGTTAGACTTGGTTTTCTTCAGAAAGTGAGGCTGAATATGTTTTGAAAAATAGAGGAAACTCCTCCACTCACCCTGCTAATTCCTAATCCTTATCCACATTTTTTCAAGTATAAATCTTGAATTCACTTCACAGTGACTTAATTTGCAAGATTTCTGAATAATGTAGAGAATAACATTATTTTCGCTGTAAAAGCTAGAGAAACAAAGTTAATGATTATATCCAAATACAACTGGGATCGCCACATGGCGGCTGTTAGCATTTGTTTTTTCTATTTTCTCTTGGACCATTGCACTTATTTGGCATTCGCTATTATAAAAAATATTTAATTGCAGTTAAGGGAAAACACACATTGAGCCAGCCTATTTTGGAGGTAACGGTAGTTGCTTCTCTATGTTATGCATTTATTCTCCTTCTGTTGCCTGTATAGGAATGTAAGAACAAGTGTCACAGAGCTTCAGAGCAAAGGTAAACAAATCCTTCAATTGCGCACAAAGTTTGCCAAGTGTGGAGCATCTGCCGTCGGGGGACAGAATCGCAGAATGTAGTTAAACAGAAATAGAATGTTCAAAACAGGACACGAGCAGCATGGCTGGCCTAGTAAAAAAGGAAGAAATGGGAGTGCTCTCTCAGTTCCCTAGGTGACCCTTGCAGTTTATCATCTTCTTCCAGGGTAGCCATTGTCCTTACAGTGCCCACTGGTGAACCACAATCCTCCACTGTAATTTTCTAGTGAGAATACTCATGTGCCTCACAGTCCATCTAAATGCATTTATATTCTCTTCTCAAAAGTGGTCACTGGTGCCTTCAGATCAGTGCCTCATGCTGTTCAAGGCACACACAGACATGTTAACAAGAAAGTCAATTCAGAATGGAGATTCAAATAAGGGAGGATGATCAAAAGGATGCCCCCTTTCTGCTCTCTGTGCCACTCATATTGCAAATGACTCATCTCTATTGTTGTTTCAGATTTTACTTTTATTTCTTCATGCTGTTGTCTATAGTGGGCACTTTAATGTGCTGTCCAGATGCCTCTTTAGGATGATGACCTCCATACCACAGCTACTGGAAGTCTTGCCTATAGAGAACTTACAGCTGAGTCTCTCTCTAAGAGAGAGACTTGCCTCATCCAAGGTCATCTGTGTTTCCCCAGAGCCTACCTCTATAGAGTGAAAAGCCACTCTGTTACTTGACTGAAGGACAACTCAGAAGGATTATCTCAGCTCCAGAACTGTGTGTGGAATTGGCTGAGGGCTATGGTTTAGTGCATTACTAGTCAGCTTCTCCCCCTGTGTGGTGAGCCGTTTCTGCCGTTTATGCAAATTATGGTCGCCATTACAAGATGGCGCTGGCTCTGCTGTGGTCTGTGATAAACAACTCCTTGTTTGGGAGAGTTGGCACATGACTTTTCATCACTCTATGAGAAAGCTCCACGTGGCTGCTTTGCATTGGGGCTTGAGATGCTTTATTAAGGCTGGGAGGGGCATCCGAGAGAGAGAACTGAAGAGAAAGAGAACTGAGGAGAAGAACTGTCAGGGGCCTGAATAAACTGCTGAAAGAAGATTCCTGAGTGTTGCGTCTTCCTTGCGGGCAAGGGGGCGCTACACCCCTGCCTCATTCTGCTTCCCTTATTACTGCGTTGTTCCTGACAGAGCTCCCCAATATACCTGCTGCAAACAGATCTTCATGTTAGTCTATGACCTAAGTGAGGACAGAGATTGTGTTTTATATTTTTTATTTATTGGAACTAGAAGATCAGCCTGATTCTTCCAGTTTTTCTGTACACATTAATGGTAAATATTTCTAAATTCTTTTTAGGTCTAACGATCAGATCATAACTGCCTGCTTATCTGTTCATAACACTGAATTGATCAAAACCAGGAGTGGAGAAAGACCTTCCTTCCTTGACTACGCTACTTTTTAATTCCTTCGAATGTGCATCTGACCTGGAAATGCATACACTTTTCTGCTTGAACTGTGTTATCTACTTACATATGTAAGGTCATCCTTTAGTCTCTTGATTACTATTTTTATGCAGAATGTAGGTTGAACCTCTATAAACTACCTTCAGCTCACTTTATCTGTGTTCCTAGTTTGGATTGACATATCAAAGCAGGGGTGTTAAACATCTGGTCATATCACCTACCATATATCCTAACAAACACCATTAGTTGATCATGTCTCCCAATACTATCATTCCATTTGAAATTGGCTACTAGTAGTGTCTGGTGCAAGGAACACTCTAGCTCCTTTGACAAAATCCAGTTGTAGTCCAATCTTGGTCATTTCCTGCTCTTCTATCTAGGAAAGAAGATGTCCATTTTGTGTTGTTCTTAATGTAAGATGATGATGTGACTTTATTCATGTTACATGTACGTGTCCAGAACACTAATTTACTCCTTCCAGTGGTTTTTAAATTTTAACTCCCATGTAAGATTTTTAATTTCAACTCCTTTTGGAAGCATGCTCTGGGTTTCCATTCTACTCGGGCTGCTAATAACATGGGCAATCAGGGGACAAGTGGAGAGATAGAAGATATGTCATAAAGTTAATGAAGCACAACATTTAACGATCTCATTAGTGCCTTCCAAAGTTCTGAGATGAGTCTTTTTGTTTTCTTTTGAAAAATTTTGTAAAGTATCTCAAGGAACTTCTAACCAAACCTTAGTTAAGTCCTATGTGTTTTTCCACTTCTACTTTTTCTCTTTTTCTGTTATTCCTCCTCCTGACAGGTGGCAGTAAAGTGACAATCAGTATTGTTACAAGTCAGCTAATGGAAAGCTGAATTAGGGATACATCTATTTCAAGTTCAATGGGATGGATCTATGTGGTTTAAAGTTTCTTTCATGCATGGTGAAGTTACTGTTAGCTATCCTAATAACAAAAATTGCTCCCACACACAGATTCTTCAGATGTATAAAACTGTAAGTAGAATATTTAGCTCTTATCAGTGCATCCTCAGAACAGAAATGCTTATAACAACATAGCATTCACAGTAACAAACTGTAAGGTAGAAATTTTCACAACTTCTGTATTTGTAGGACACACACTGGTAACAATACTACAAAATATGTTTCTGTGTGAAGTCACATGTTCTATGCATCCCAACCATCAAAAATAAAAAATAAATTTTGAAGACTGAGGATGTGACTCTGTGGTAAAGTTCTTGCCTAACATGTACAAGGGCCTGAGTTCAACTGCCCCTACAAGCGAACAAACAAAACGAAACAATAACTTTTGATTAACCATGGTAGAAAAAAGATTGAATTTTTATTCTATGCTTTTTAATATAAAATATTTTACTTCCACTGTCATGGAAAGATAGAGTATATAGCAAAAAAAAAGTAGAAAAAATATTGTGGAGGTGTGTTAAAAGTTAATTAATAAAACATTTTGCTCTTGATTTTATGAAGTTGTATTTTTCAGCATTTTAAAAATTTGTAATTTTGTTGTGATTTCTTCTCTCTCATTCCGAAAACTGTTTACCTATGTACTTAATTTTCTATGCAAAATGTTGTATTCTTTTTCTTCAAGGGTCTTCCACCTACATGGTATAAACTTTTGGCCTCACAAAACCTGGCTTCATTTCTGGGAGAAACTGCTATGGTTTGGATTTTAAATGTCCCCTTGTGGGGACAAGTGCATGGAGTACTGCATACATGGCATATGTTAAGGGCATCTGAGTGGCAAACCATTCCCCCGTGCTAGTGCTAAGTGTGTGAGCAGCAAACCACTTACCCATAGGCACTGCCCTGGGCATGAGGCCATGTGTTGCAGTCCCTGGGTTTGCTCCATGACCCACTCCTCAATTGGTCACTGCAAGGACAGTTGGCCAGAAATTGTATTGGTGGCTGCCTATAATCTGCTTAGCTACTGCCTGAATATATATACATGGTAACTGCTCAATAAAATCGGACCTGCTTCCTGCTTGGTCTCCGGAGGTCTTGAATAGCAACTCCACAGCCACTCTCACCTCTACCCTGTTCCGTGGACCTCCTTGCTGGAAGAGAGAGAGCTCACACATTCCCCCAAAGCTCATGTGTTGAAATACTAGTCCTAGAGACTGCAGGGTTCAGATGTGGGACCTTTGGAAAGTGATTGGATCACAAGGGCTCTAGGCTCATTGGTGGATTAGTCCATTGATGGACTCACAATTTAATGGGCTATTGGGAGGAGTTAGAATCTTAGGATGTGGGGTCTCATTGAAGGAAATAGGTCCCTATATTATATGCTTAAAAACTGTATCTTGTCCTCAGCCCCCTTTTCTCTTTTGGTCACCCTGAGATGAGTAGCTTTGCTCTGCCACATGCTCCCCACCATGATTTTCCACCTCTGTTTAGGTGTGCGGCAGTGGGGCCAAGGTGACCATGGACTGAAACCATGAGTCCAAAATAAATATTTTCTCTTTTTAAGCGGATTTTCTTGGGTATTTTTGTCACAACAATAGAGATTAACAGAGACGCTCAGAATCCTCTTTACACACTGTGACTTTGAGGTTCTGCAGGGATCATGGGCATCTCCACATGGAGTCAAATGGCTTTAGTCTTATTAGTTCTAAACATGGGTGAGGAATTTCAGGAAAGAAAGAGACTTGCTGTGGTTTGGATGTGGTTTAAGTGTGTCCTCCAAAAGTCCATGTGTCAGAAGCTTGGTCATCAGTGTGGCCATGTTAAAAGGCTTCATTTGGCACTTGTAAGGCCTAAATGAATGAATGAATGAAAAATAAGAGTTTAGATCTCTTTGGAAATTAGTCATTCAGGGAGTGTCCTTGGAAGGGACTAGGGTATGTCTCATAGGATTTTAATCACTCTCTGGCTTTCTGCCTCATCATGTGATCTCTGTTTTACCTGTGCTCTCACCATTATGATACCATCTGCAGTGAGGCATCCTCCAAAGCTTAGACAATGTACCTTTCCCTTAAGAATCCAGAATCATGAGCTTCTTCATAAAATTACTCTTTTCTTCATAAAATTACCTAGCCTCATGTATTTCATTATAGTAATGGAGAAAAAAAAAAAGCAGTAATGCAAGATCTAAGATGTACTCTAATTTAATCTTATATTGGGGGTGAGGAAACAAAGTTGAGAGTGATCATGGCCTTCTCAGCAATCTAAGTCCTGCCGAGGCTGCTCACTCATGGAGAAGTGGATGGGGCAATTGCCGCAGATTCCTAGAGCAATGTATAGGGCACCAGAGTTTTTGACAGAGTGGGAAGAGAGGAAGAAAAATTTCCATACTGTACTTTAGCTTCTCAACCTAGTGCTGAGACTGAAGAGCAAAGATGCCAAAGAGCTCACAGAGAAGTATACCCTCTGATCAAAGATAGTGCTTCTGCAGCAAAGGAATGGATGATTCTTAAGAAATGACAAAAGTTATACTCTTAACTCCCAAGAAATGACAGTCTTACAGACATTGACCTTTATTTTATGGACACACTTTTATTTCAATTACCAGATTTACTGTGTGGTATAAATAGTTCCAGAACATAAATTATTATTTCACTCTTGAAAAGCTCTACTATTTAAGTGCTTGCACATTTATTTCATTTGATCACTTTCTATATCTGATTTTCTGTCTCATACACACACACACACACACACACACACATACACACCAAATGTAGAAGGTAGGGCAAGTG
The DNA here is from genome assembly GCF_001458135.2 of Marmota marmota marmota. Classification (NCBI taxonomy): domain Eukaryota; kingdom Metazoa; phylum Chordata; class Mammalia; order Rodentia; family Sciuridae; genus Marmota; species Marmota marmota. The sequence continues at coordinate 37,030,378 of NW_026000093.1, read as the reverse complement.
ATAGGTGAATAAATTTGAGATCCAGACTAGCTAAATAACAGAATTGTTATTGGTGACCTTCTTCCTAGTGTTTTATCTTTATATCATGTGGTCTCCTGGATTAACACAAATTCCTTGTTTCTTTGTTTCCATTGACATGACTAAAGTAGAGGCAGCTTTGTGTAAAAAAACATAAAACTGCTTACCTGGTATGACTGAAAGGAGGTCCATCTTTCCCTGATGACACAAGTCATCATACAAAGTAATATCCTTTATATTTTTTTTCTTAACATCTTTCTAATGACCCATCAGTACACTGGAGGATTAAAAATATTCTCAATATCTTCGTATGAATGAATTTACATATTTTATTTTTTAGGTAAAGAAATAGTCTGACTTCCATTTTCTCTCATAATTTTTGATACTTGTCAATTATTGGACTTAATACACTATACTATAATCTATTTGAGTGTTTCTTTATCATTAAATGTTTTATGATGATAAGAAAACATTGTAATAGTTTTTTGCTATTTTTTTTGGAATTTACATCATTTGATCAATGTAGCAAATCAATGTCTATATAATGTTTTAATCAATATGAGAAGAGTTTTCCTTGATTTTCATTCATGTCAAGAATTTTCTTGTCTATAATTTTAGTCTTCATGACAACTTTCCTTTCTTTGGTTTTCATATATAGATTAGAAGGCATTAATGTGATGGCAGTCTCATTTGAGACTGTCAGGGCATCTCAGCACAGGATACAGGGCCAAAAAACAAAAACAAAAATAAAATGTAAGTGCCTTTTATCTCAGAGAATGTAGATCATCAATAAATGTTATGAAAACAGTGTGGCGACTCTGGCAGAGCAAATCCCACCTAGGAAACTTCAAGGTAGGTGTGCAGAGGATGAGTCTCTCTCATCTGTGATAGTTGGATAGAACTCTAAAAGGCAGCTTTCTTCATTTTGTTATTGCTAATACCTCAAAAAACAAGAGCAAGTTCATTCTGGTGGCTTTGTTTTCTTCTTATGACACACAATCTCCAGAGAAGTCATCATCCATTGATTATCTGGCTCATTTCTATTTCCTTATCTCCTGTTGTTATCAGCGAGCTGACTCATAGTGGATAGCAGTTGGATCTTATTTTGTGGAGGTTTGAAGCTTTACCATTTTTGATTGATGATTTTACTTATTGCTATTACTTTGAAATAATTGTAACAGTTTATTATATTTTTATCTTATCATCGACCACTCTTGTTATTATAGATAGGCTCTAAATCAAAGGCAGAAAGAAATACTGGCTGAATTATTTGTATAATCTTTAGAAATACGTAGTTTCTTTCACCTAATTTGTTATTCTCTAGGTTTCATATTTCACACAATTTTTGCCATTTTCTAGATATAAACAGTATTGTTTGTGTTTGTAAATTTTTCCTTTCGTCTTTCAGGAATCAAGCCTTGGGAATTTTTTTTTCATTATCAGAAATTTATTGGCTTATTTGTTGGCCCCTACCATACATAACCTAAATGCAGAGTTGCTAAACCATACTCTAGAGAGAAGTTTACCATACAGAGTGCTCTTTTGGTCTTTAGCCTTACATTACTTAGTCGAGTCATCATGTTCCAAAGTCACTGAGGTCAGCTTCTTTCTTCCCCGCTCCAACCTGTGTGCTTATATTATTAATTTACTATAGTTAGTTTCATTCGTCTGAGACTATATTTCGTCTTGGTTTCCCTGTATATCTTGTTGATAAGATATACAGGATTATATACATATATATATATAGGGATATCTTGGTTGTAGAAAATTTACATACCATAAAAATTCCCTTTTTGGTGTACAGGGTTCCATGAATTTAGAAAATATATGAACTTATGCATTCACTAGCACAATTCTTTTGTAACATTCCTTCCTTCCTATTTCTTAAACCCCTGGCAACCATTAAGCTACTGTTCATCTTTATGGTCTTGCCTTTTCCGGAATGTCACGTGAATGCAATCGTATAGTAGGTAGCCTTTCACTTAATAAAACAAATTTAAGATTCATCTGTTATTTTGTTTCTCTCAGATCAATAGTTAGTGTTTTTTTTTCCTTTTTTAATGCTGAGTGGTATCCCATTGTTTGGATATAACCTAGTTTGTTGATTCATTAAAGTACATCTAGGATATTTCCCATCAGGGACAATTATGAATGAAATGACTATCAATTTTCACATAGAAGTTTTTGCTTATATGTGAGTTTTCCCTTCTCTAGGGTAAATAGTATCAGCATTGCTGAGTGACATTATAGGTTAATAATTAACTTTATAAGAAACTTCTCAACTCTTTTCCAAAGTAGCTATACCATTTTTTATTCCCATCAGAATATATGAGAATGTTTGTTACTTTGTATTCTCACCAGCACTTAGTATTGTCCATTCTCTGTTGTGGTTTTTTGTTACCATTATGATAGGTATATCAGGCAACTTCATAGTTTGAGTTCCTCCCTCTCTCTCTCTCTCTCTCTATATATATATATATATATATATATAGAGAGAGAGAGAGAGAGAGAGAGAGAGAGGGAGAGAGAGAGAGAGAGAGATTTATTTATTTCTGGGAACATATTATAATGAATTTATCCTTAATATATTTGTCTGATGTTGAAATGAGTTTAGAAAAAGTTTCTATACTTTGTTTGCCCATTTATGTTTTACAGATATAATTTACCTTGAATACATGATTGGCAAGTGATCACATGTAAATGGAATCCAGAAGCTTGAGAGTATTGGGTCATGCCTTTAATAAATGAGGGCATATAAGGACTAAGTGTAAAAAAAGGATGTGAAAATACTAAACTAAGAAGGATTACACAAATAAAAGGCTACCATTCTAATCAGTCATTCTGTCTTCATATCTTTATGAATTGGGGTCATAATGAGAAAGAGTCAACTGATAATATGGTTTAATCAAAGTTAAGAGGTAGGATAAGGATAAATACTTTGGTATCTATTGTACTATACTTGAGAACATCACATGTTAGAATTTCTTGGGGGTGTGATACAATATGTCGATAGATAATGGTCAGTACATATTTAAATAGAACTGCACTTCAGTCTGCAGCACCCTTTCTAGGAAGCAAGAAAACTACTACCTAAAGAACTTAGATTAGTATCTACATCCCAAAATTCCAGGAAGCAAAACAATCATTCCTGTAAAATCAGCCCTAAATGGAAGAATTTCATAAATAACTGACAAGTTCTCCAATTTTTGCCTTTGTTTCCAAGACTACCTGAAGAAAGAAAAATCTGCACCTCTAACCAATCACATAGGATACTCTGCTTCCTCATGCTGATAGCTTCCAATCAGGGCACATCAGAAGCCTTCTTTTATTACTCTCATTGTAAAGATCTTCCTCTCCTTCACGTGCTTTTATGTCTTTGCCAACAGTAAGAGAGGCTGACTCTCTTGCTCTATGAAGTCTGAATAAATAGCCTTTGCTTGTTCTCATTTGGGTGTTCTTCATATATTTCTACAGGAAATAAATTTAGGAGCTTATATTCCTCGGCCCTACTCCAAACTTACTGGATCAGAGTTTCTGAAGGAAAGTCCCAGAAGTCTAAATTTTAAAAAAGCTCCCCAGGGTGAATCTTCTGCACATGAAATTTGAGAGTCGTTGCATCCAGTGGATCTTCACAGAACTTCCTTCTAAATCCTGTTATGATTAATATTCCTGTAAACATTTGGATGAAGTTAGAACGTGTTCATGAAATAGGTGATTGTCATAGTCCTTGGGAGGTTAGCTGATAGCTAATGTAGACGTCAGAATCAAGATGAGTTCTGACTTTAACTCTGGAAATATGACCTGATTAATTATATAAGGACTAATAGGAGCCCAGGTAATCCCACCTTTAGGTTTAATTATATGAATGTGTACTCATGTATACATATGTATATGTGAAAACTGGGCAATGATTAATGGATTCTCAAATGAAAAAATGACCTACAGAAGGAAGTTGACAATATGAACTTTTAAAATTTAGTATAATGAGCAGATTTATAACTGCAAAGTCTATAAAGAGAGTCAATAATTTCATCATATCTTGTGCTTGTTAGACTGTCTAGAATATTGTGCCTGCTTTCGCCTTCACATTTTAAGAACTAGAGTGTCTAAGGAATAGTGCTCAAAATAGCTCAAGAAACTCAGAATATTTAGTCACCCTTTAACCAAAAGTTAACTGAGGTTCAAACTTCTCTGTTACACACAATCCGGATCTTAGCATTAATATCAATTGTCCATTCTTTTGTCATTATTTCTACAAAATATCCTAAAGTGATTTTACTTAAATGCTATCCTCAAGTGAGTTTAAAGATAAATTTTGTATAATCAAGTAATTCTATTTGGAGATGTGAATACATAGAAAAAAACTGTAGTGTGCAATTTTAATGTAAAAACATTCAGGATTTTATCAGATTGACAGCAGGAGACTCGAGTTGTGCATCTGTTACAGCTCTGACACTCTTCTCTCAACAGCCAAATGATCTTACTGTGGAGGTTTTGGGTTTTCAAACTCGTCTCCAAGGTTAAAAAAAATATGCAGTCTGGTATTTGGTTTTCATTTTATTTTACTCTCTCATTCATTCATGCATTTATTCATTTTTGCCTTCATGCTTCTGTTTGATAAATATAGCACACTCAGAGTTGTATGTGCTATACAATGACTAGCAAGCTTTAGAGCTTGCACTGAAGATCCAGTCTAATGAGGAAGGCAAAACTTTCAAGCCCATGAGTGACACATGATGTTGAGGCAGAACTCTTTGTAGATATAGTGTCTTTATTTCTCCTCTGCCTCTTACCTAACCCTATACTGTCCAATACAGTAGCCTAGCCACATGTGGCTATTGAGCACTTCCTATGTGGCTAGTTCAGATGGAGTTGGGCTGGAAGCACTAGATTTCGAGTTAGTATAAAAATTGAAAAATCTATTGTTAGCATTCTATTTGAAATCATACTATTTTGGACACATTGGGATAAAATATAAAATTACTTTCACCTATTTATTTCTTTACTAGAAAACTTAGAATTACAGAATCAGCTCTTAATTTTAGTGCCTCTCCTCTTAAGGCAGCATTAAATGTTACAGGTCCAGGCTCCAATGTCAGACAGATCTATATTTGCATCCTACATCCACTGTTGTGAGGCTTAAATGAGAAGATGCTAATAATCCCAATAAGACTAGAGAGCTGAAGGGTGTATCTCAGTAGGAGAGTGCTTGCCTCCAAGACCCTGGGTTTGATCCCTAGCACTGCAACAAAACAAGATGCAACAAAAACAATAAGGCTCAAAATCATTAAAACTTAAAACAGTGATTACTAAGTGATTGACCCAACTGGGTATTTTGGATACATTAATCCATTTAGTTCTTACAACAAACCCATTAAGTAGTTATTACAATTATCTCCTATGTACAGATGAGGAAACAATTGTAAAAAGCTTATGTTAAGGGCTGGGGTTGTAGCTTAGTGGTAGAATACTTGCCTAGCATGTGTGAGGCACTGAGTTTGATTCTCAGCACCACATATAAATAAAATAAAGATACATTGACAACTAAAAATTTGACTTTTTTTTTAAAAAAAAGATTATGTTAAATGCATTCTTAGAGACCGGTCATTATTCTTTTTTGTATATTTATTTTAATTAGGCAAATATGACAGCAGAATGCATTTTGATTCATTGTACACAGTTGCAGCACAACTTTTCATTTCTCTGGTTGTACATGATGTAGTGTCACACCATATATGCAATCATGCATGTACCTAGGTTAATAATGTCCACCACAATTTCACCATCTTTCCTGCCCCCATACCCCCTCCTCTCCACTCCCTCCCCTTTGCCCAAAAGTTCCTCCATTTTTCCCATGTCCCCTCCTCCCCCCATTATGGATCAGCATCCACTTAACAGAGACTACATTCAGCCTTTGGTTTTTGGGGATTGGCCTACTTTGCTTAGCATGCTATTTTCCAACTCCATCCATTTACCTGCAAATGACATAATTTTATTCTCTCTGGTCATTATACTTGTTAATCATTCTCACTCCTACAAGTGAGTAGGATACTGGGAAGAGTAGCTGAGGAGGCACCACCTGGGCAAGTAGTGTCAGGGGCCTCAGTTCATTGGTTGGATGTATGGATAAGGAAATTGGAATAAAATTTTGCTGTAAAAACATAATATTTACTAAATGCTACAGTAGTGGTTTTCAATTGGTATCAGTTTTGCCTGGTAATTGACAATACCTAGAGACCTTTATGCAGTCTGCTATTTGGTTTTCATTTTATTTTACTCTCTCATCCAATATCCTGCTCACTTGTAGGAGTGAGAACGATTAACAAATGAGCAGGTGTTACTAGCATCAAAGTGAGCAGAGGCTAATGATGCTGCCAAACTTCCTATAATTTTTTATAGGACAGCTCTCCTCAGAGAGAATTACTGGCCCCAAATGTCAATAATGTTGAAGTTGAGAAACTCTATGGTAGAGTACTGAAAAAAGAGGCAAGATAGGTAGAGGGATGAAAAGAAGAAAGAAATGGAAAAAGGAAGATTGGGAAAAAGGAAGAATGAAGGAAAAAAATAATACATATACTCATTTTTGAGGGGTCCTGGTTATATATTTCTTAGTAGTAGCCACAATGAGGTGTTAAGTAGATATTTATTATTTCAGTAAAATTCTTCAGAAAGTTAGAGGGGACAGCGAGTCAGCTTCCATCTCTGAGGATTATCTTTTATTCCTGTGGGGTTGTCATGGGGAGGCCATTTTTTCCTGGCCAGTGGTTGGCTAATAAGTAATCCCTTTATCTGATCTTGTGGTCTATGCTTGTTTTTCTGTGTTGCTTTAGAAAGTAGATAGTGCAACTGTCACTCTATGTTCAATGCACAACTGGTTTTCTAGTTATAATTTTGAAAAAAAAAAATGTACTACTTTAGCTTGAATGAGACCTGAAAGTGTGGACTACAAAAAGAATGAGATAGGGGTTTGGTCATGAACACTAATTTATCCCTATTTAGTGGGCATCATACATTAACTGAGAAGGATGTCAGTTTTTTAGTGCTGGAGGGTCAGCTCCTTTGGAGGATGAATGCTTAAAAGGAAAAATGGTCCTAAAATAATTTCTCAAAAACAATTCACAAAAAGTCTGTTTTAGATATGAAGAAATACTTCAGACCTTTACAGAATAGGAAAACTTAAACACTCACTAGAGAAAATTCATTGTTTAAAATGGTAAAAATGAGTTCCTCTGTAAACTTTTTAGCAATTAAACTTTTTACCATCAATGATAATTTATAAATGTTATTTCAAGATAAACAGATCATTATATCTATTATATCTATTATTATATATGTGCAACACTAATTGAATATTAAGAATCAGTTGTATTAAAACACATGGATTTCCTATTGGCTTTGATATTCAGGTGTTACAGATTTCATCTATATGCATGTACAGATCTATAACAAAAAAATCAAAAATAGAAACTTCCATCCTATTTTCCGATACTACCTTTCTAATGCCATGCACTGGTATTTAATATAGTTAAAGGCCAGTCACAAGACAGAGGGTTAGTATGAAGTCCAGTGGAGATGTCAGTTTGTTGGTGGAAAAACCGTAGCAGCACAGAAAAGTCTCAGTAAGTAAACACATCATGAGTTATTTATAGTTTGGAATACTAAATAGTCCTTACAAAAGAATGAGGTTGCTCTGTATGCACTGACAAAGTAAGATTTTCAAGACATTAAATTGAAAAACACAAGTTGCAGAGCAACTTGTAAAGATGATTTATTTATGAGAAAAATCCCCCTCCCAAATACATATGTATAAGCACACACATAATATATGCACATATCCAGAATAGGAACAGAACAAAAGGCTGAAGCCATGGGCAGCGGAGAAGGATGGGTCTTGCCGTTGCAGGCAAGGAGTGTAAGGGACATCTAGATTTATTTCTGTATATCTGTTTTATTTTAATTTCTTATGTAAGAATGTTACCATGTAATATTGGCATTAAATTATTAAAAAAAAACAATGTTATTGACAGCAATGAAAAAGCATTCTTTAGGTTTTCTTGTTTTCATAATCTCCATTTCTGATTTTCGTTTAGGAAGGCATGCACACATACATGTTCACGTGGATACCTCTTTTGTATTTCTAGAAACCAAGGCTCTCATGGAACTCTTCATTTACTACTTGAAAACTTTGAGTAGCAGGCTATTTGGGGATGCATTCTTCAAACTTACAGGGAAAGATTTAAGGCTTTCATTGAGAACTGTTTAAAAGGAACAAGAAAGTTTTTTTTTTCTCCCTTGCATATAAGGGTAGAGAGTACGTGAGGAAGGAAGCTGACACAATTGCAGTCAATTTTGAGGAAAGAAGAAACGTAAAATGTTTCGGTCTTATGATGTTATCCTGTTTTCTGTTCCTATGCTTCCATACTTTATCACTCTAGAACTTGGACTTTTGTTCTTAGAACTTATTCTAAAAACTTGGACTTGTGTTCTGATGTTTCCTCCAGCCATGGCAGGTATGTTTGCTGATTGCCAAAAGAAGCATATTTTTGCCATTTTTAAACATTTATGACAAAGCAATTAGGAAATTTTGGGAAAGAGAATGTCTTCGGTTGATTTGTTTTCCCCTAAATGCATATCTATTCAGAACATCACAATGTATCTGTATTTGGAAATAATATATTTGAGCACTGAATCAGTAAGTTAAGATGAGGTCACAGTGGATGTAGGGGGCTCTATATCCACTCGATTGTGTCTTTTCAGGAAGAACAGAGACACATGGGGAGACACAGAGACACATGGGGAGAACCTTATGTGTTGGTGGAGGCAGAGATGGTAGTGATGCACACACAAGTCATAGAACATCAAGAATTATCAGCAGAACAGCAGAAGAAAGAGAGTCATGGGATTCTCCCTCAGAGCTCCAGGAGGCACTAAACCTGCTGACACCTTGCTTGCAGTCTTATGGCCTCCAGAACTGTGAGAAAACAAATTTCTGTTAGCAATTCGCTATAGCAACTCTATGAAATTAATATAAATCATAATATAAACTAATCTAAGGTCATGGATATATTTTGAAATGTAAGCTCAAGTTTGTCAATCTCTGCCTGGCCATGCACCAATAGCAGAGAAGAGGTGATCGCTCCCTCTAATGACACTAATTTATAAAATGCATTCCATCACACACATGACAGATTCACTGTGTAGGCCCAGTGGTGTTATGAATGTGCTTGAGATCACTGATTCTCAATGTGGTCCTCAGAATAGCGCTATCAGTAAAATCTGGGAAGTCATTAGATGTAAAAATTCTTAGTCCCAGTTGAATCCATTGAATAGGAAACTGAAGGTGGAGACTTCATGATTTAAAATGCCCTCTAGGAGATTCTGATGTGCACTCAGACTTGAGAACTACCACCTTATAAAATGACATATATTTCTTCATGATACCAGGCAGCCTATAGTTGATTTCCTTTCCTTTTGTTCACCATAAGGATTTCTTTCCTTTTCCCATTGGACTCCAGATAACCCAGCAGGGTCCATTTTAACTTTCCCTTCTTATTTTTTCCTAAGATTCTAAACATACAAAAATGCTTCAGTGATCAAACTTGAGCAGAAGAAGGCTGTCCATTAATTTTAATTCTCCTGTGGACCAGGTACATCCTGGAGTCCGTATCTCCTCACTCTCATTCTTTCCTGAGCCCTGGAAAACTGTTGCTCCCAAGGGGGATGTCAGACAGGGAACCACAGGAATGAGTGTGCTTGAATCATACCACACTGGCCACTATTCCTGACATATATCTTTCAAGGTGCAAGATTGATTGATGTTTGGTCAGTAGCATCAGGTCTAAAGCTAGATTGTCTGGGGTCAAATTATGACTCCTACACTTAAATCTGTGACCCTGGGCAAGTCCCTTAATGCTTCACTTGACTTTTCTTTAAAAATTGGGAGAATAATTCACTTGTCCTCTGGAGCTTTTGGTAGGATTAAATGACTAATATATGTGGATCTCTTAGAGTACTATTTGGAATGCCAGTAATACCATGGTAGCTAGTCTTTAAATGATGCTTTTATTGTTTTTATCACCACCATCATCATCATCCTTTAAATATAAAACTACTCTATCTTTCGTCCACAGTGATAGTTTCTATTTTTTTATACTTTATAATTAAGATGTCAGGGTTCAGTCTTGTTCATGCCTTGTTCTGTGTACTGCCAACAAAAAGTGGGAGAATTAGCTAAATTTATTAGCATTTAGATTTATAGTCATGCATGTTTTGTGGGGAAAATACCAGGTTGGGACTACAGGATACTATGGTTTACATTTTGAGTAAAAGTAATCTTGCTTTTGAGATCTTGGGATTACACCTGGTCTCCTCTTACATTTCAAGTTCAATGACTTCTCTTTTTTAACCAGCAATTGCTTGTCCACATTAATAATATATTCTGTCCTGGCCAAGCACCTTTTGCTACCTGAGAGATTTTTTGTTTGTTTGTTTTTAGTCTCTTAAGTGTGAGTTATTGACTCTCATACATTTAGGTAGTGATTCACTTAGTTTTCAAAAACCCATTTCAACAAATATTGATTTCAACTAGATCTTCCCCTCAGTTCACATGGTATATTATATAAGCTCATTCCGATGCCAGTATTCCTGTGGCTCCTGCCGTGGGCATGTTAAAGGGATTAGAAGACCACACATGCATGGCAGTTAATTTTAATTCCATATTTTAATGGATGTCATAGGTTTATCATGGTCCTGTTACAATTCCTTGAATTAAATGCTTACATAAAATTTGTGATGATTTTTTATTAGAAACAAATATGTGAAATGCATGCATGTTTACCACTACAGAAAAATAGAGAAAATTATCAACACTAAAAATAGTCAGAATAAAACAACTATAAATTTTCAAATATATATTATATGTTAGATACTTCACTAAGCTCCCTAAACCCACCATCTATTATTAATCCTTAGTATAACTTTGAGACAAGTAATATTCCAGTTATGTTTACTTTATGATAATGAAACTTTCCTAAATATCTGAGATTGTGCTTATGTTGAAACATACAAACAACTAAATATGTTAGATCCAAAGTTAAAGTCTTCTCCAACATCCCTTGCACTTAATCTTACTTCTCATCAGTCAAGAGAAAACCACTATTAACACTTTATTGAATATCCTTTCAGACGGGTTTCTGTATTTGTGTGTGTGTGTGTGTGTGTGTGTGTGTGTGTGTGTGTGTGTATGTACTGGGGATTGAACTCAGGGGCACGCGATCACTGAGCCACATCCCCAGCCCTATTTTGTACTTTATTTAAAGACAGGGTCGCACTGATTCCCTTAGCACCTTGCCATTGATGAGGCTGGCTTTGAACTTGTGATCCTGCCTCAACCTCCTTAGCTGCTGGGATTAAAGATGTGTGCCACAATGTCCAATTGGTTTCTGTATTTTTATCCATTATATATTTACTCTATTTATTCCTTGGATATTTTTATCATTGTTTTTTCCCTTTTTTTTTTTGATAAAATTGTTGTATTAGTCAGGTTTTCATTCCTATAACAAATAACCTGAGATAATCAACTTAAAGAGAAAAGATTTATTTTGGCTCATTGTTTTGGAGGTTTTAGGCTATGATTGGTTGACCCCATTGCTTTGGACCTGTGGTGGCAAATCATGGCAAGAACAAAACATCTCACCTCATGGTAGACAGGAAGCAGAAGAGAGGAAGAGAAAGGAGCTGAGTTCCCAATATCCCCTTTAAGGAATTATCCTCAATGAGATGAAGACCTCCTACTAGGTCCCTTCCCTTAAAGTTTCTAGCACTTTTCAATAGTGCCAAGCCAGGGACCAGGTCTTTACCACATGACCCTGTGGGGGACACTTAAGATCAGATCCATATAATAGCAATTGCAGGCATAATTAATTACCTATAAAAAGGCATGTATTAGAGAGCACTAATAGTGATTATGGTAACAGGGCAAATACCCCATTTAAATGTGGTAATCAAGTTCAAAGTTTTTTTTTTTTTTTAACATTATGATGTTCTAAGACTAAAAGAAAGAAGAAAATCTTCAGGCGTATTGGGTCCCAAAGCTCTATGTTTTTCATGCTTAGTAAAATCCTTAATTCATTTTAGTATGCAACATGAAGCTTGGATCAAGCTTTATTTTCTCCATTGTCCTGACAGCTGTTATTAGATAGTCCATATTTTATTTTATTAATTTGAAATTCTGTGTATAGCATACACTAAATTTACATGTATCCATGGGGCTGTTTCTGACTCTCCTGATTTACCGTTTTATCTTATGTGCACCATTAACTTGGATTTTAATTATTGTGATTTGTGGTGTTTGATATCTGATAGATATACTTCCCTCTTACCTCCTGTTCTTTTTCAGAAATGCCTTTTATTTTCCAAGAAAAATTGCATCAGATGGAGTTAACCAGGCAAGAAAGACTTTACTCAAGATGTTATAGTAGGGTCAAGAGTGTCACAATAGGGAAAAGACTGAGTTTAACTCAGATGAAACAAATGGTAGTGTTTTAGGCACTGGGTTAGCTGGTGGGAAATACTGGAGGGCATTAGGAAAGAGGTTAGTCAATGTGATTAGGTCTTCTGTGTTTACTAGCCAATACTTATCAAAATTAGGCACTTACCCTCTGATAGAGACAGGCTATAGGGCACTCTCTTTCTTGATGATTATATTTTCAAAGCATGGTTCCCAGTTCTTTGAGAAACATCCTGGGTCATGAAACTACAAGTGGCTGGGAGATTTATTATCCCCAAAAGAACAGAGTTAGAGTTTACAATTGTGGTTTTAAATCCAAGTACTCTAAGGCAGGTGGGAGTCCTAAGGTAAGAAAATAATACGTCTAAATTTTAGTCAACCTGAGGGGAACTTCAAGGCTGTCTTGATCAGTGCTTTCAGTATATTTCCCCCACTTAAACATTAAAATCAACTTGCAACAAAAACTTATTGGAGTTTTGATTTGGATTCTTGGATTTGTAAATGAAATTTGGGAAGCAATGAATTTTTTTTTCTCCAAAGGAGAACTGTCTTTACATTTTTAAAAGTCTTTTCATATTTTTTAGTAAATTTTGTTGATATTTTTCACTTGTGTTCTACACCATTCTAATATAATTTATTCTTAGATATTTGACATTTTTGGAATAGCATTTTTTCCATTGTATTTCTCTTAAAAAAGGTCATTCTACTATATTGGAAACTTATTTATTTTCACCTTTCTTTTTCCAAACTCTATATCTAAACATTTTAACTAATTACCTTGAATTTTCTAGAGAGATAATCATACCTGCAAATAATGGTGTTTTAGTCAGTTTTTCATTCCTATGACCAAAAGACCTGACAAGAACAATTAGAGGAGGAAAAGTTTATTTTAGGGCTCATGGTTTCAGAGATCTCAGTCCATAGATAGCCAGCTCCATTTCTTGGGGCCCCTGGTGAGGCAGGAAGAGTATGGTGGAAGGAAGTGGCTCAGGACATGACCAAGAAGCAGAAAGAGACTAAGCTCAGAGCAACCAATATATACCCTGAAGGCACGACCCCAGTGACCCACCTCCTCCAGCCACAACCTACCTGCCTACAGTTACCATTCAGTTAATCTATATCAGGGGATTAATTCACTGATTGGGTTAAGGCTCTCATAACCCAGTTATTTCACCCCTAAACCTTGGATTGTCTCACACGTGAGCTTTGGGGGATACCTGATATTTAAACCATAAAAAATGGCTTACCATTATTTCATTCCAATTTTAGGTCCATTATTTTATAGGTGAAAAGGAAATCAGGGAGTAGATAAAATTTGTCCATTTCTAATAAGTGATAAGACTTTAGATTTTAAGTCTTCTTTAATTCCACGGTGTTTACTTAGCTATGTTGACATTCAAATGACTTTCAGGCTTTATTTTCCAAAAACACTTATCAATTCTCTAAGTCTTTATTTTATTGTGCATATTAGATGAATATATTTATCAAACTAACTATTTGCAAAAGCAAAAAAGGCATTTATTTTGTCAATGAATTCTGACAATCAAATAGAAACAACAAAAAGATGTAAATGTTGAGTCTCTTAGGAGACTAATATTACTCTTCTAATTTTTTTTTGTTGTTTCAAAGAGCCTAATAATTTGTTGGGCTTTATTTTTAAGCATTTGATCATTGCTTTAATTTATAGCTTTTGAAGTTTTTATTTATTCAATGTTTTGGTATTCTGCAGCCAGATTCTTCAGAACTTACAGAAAGAAGATTCCATTAGATCACTATAAATAGATATAAATTAATTTATTGCTTATGAATATTAAAGCCTGTCATATGGGTCATATGAGGATCCAGCAGAACCATGCAGCTTGTCTTCAGATTTCTTTAATACCTTTTGTAGGCTAGTTACCAGGATGATGAATATGTTCCAACCACACTGTCATGCTTTAAGTATCATGGAAATGTACATCTGCACTAGATTTTCCTTTGTTTCTTTGTTTCAAAAGTGCTGAGTTCTGCTACAAATTTTGGATTGAAATCAAATCTTGAAAGTTTTGGCAATGTTGCTGAAATGATATCTCAGTATATTATCCTTTAATGAAACAAGTACAGAGGGCTGATTGATTTATGGAGCAATTTTTTGCATCATTACCTGTCTTGATTATACACAAATAGTCTTTTATTTTCCCTATTTGAAACAGCTATTTTGTTGTTAACATGTTTATTTTGAAATCTGATATCTTACTTGGCAACAGAATTAAGTCCTACAAAAGTTTTTATACACAATACTTCTGAAACCCAGAAAGATATTTTCATTGTTTTGTCTGAAATGACATTTAACTAAAAGTACTTCCTTTTGCCTGACTGCCCCCCCTGAAGAACAAAACTATGTATCCATTGTTCAATCTTAGCTAATATGACCATTTTTAAATATTTTTTTATTTGTTCTAATTAGTTATACATGATAGTAGAATGCATTTTGATATATTGTACACAAATGTAGCATAGCTTCTTATTCCTCTATACATGGAGCAGAGTCACTCCAGTGTAATCATACATGTATATAGGGTAATAATGTCTATCTCATAATATGGCTATTTTTAATGCACATGTGAAATCTTTCAAGCCCACATTTCCATATCATAGAAATGTTATATGCTGAATTGTAGGGTTTAATTTTTTTTTAAAACATTCTTTCATTTTATGGGTGCTATTCCCAGAATGTAATTATAAAAGCTACCTCTTTGTGCATTCTGTTCCTGGCATGGTGGAATTTTTAACACTGACCATGTGGCTATGATGAGGTTCTAAAATATAATGCTACAGCTTGGAAAAGACAATCCAATTCTTGGCATTTGTTGAGTTTCCCTTATCAACAACCCTTTGAATGAATATTAAAATTAATATCATTCTTTACACATCTGGGTTTTGGTCTTTTTACCTTCATATATTAGGTGAGCCTAGAAAAGAGAAGATTAGATTCTGTAATCTGCATGTATGCAATTCTCAGGATCTGGATACTGTGAAGTCCACAAAACTAGTTCAATAAAAACAACAAAATCATTATTAATATATGGAAGACAATCAGTATTGTTTACTTAATCTACAAAAGCAGCCATGAAGACTGAATAGTATGCATATCATTTAGATCTACCATAATAGCTCTATAAAGCATGTATTATCATCATTATCATTGCACTGATCAGAAAACAAGTTCAATGAAGTTAAAGGATTTGCCTAAGATCACAAGTATGGGAAATGACAGAGCCACTATGTGAACCCCAGTTGGACTCCAAAGACTGTGCTTTCTTTTTCTATATTACAACAGAGCTTTGACTATTTGTTTCTTCTCTATAACTGAACATCCAGCAGATACCATTCTTATTTTCTACAAAATCAAAAATAAAATTTAAAAAAAGGCTGTGAGTGATTTAAAAGTAAAACATATTTAAATCTATGTCTGTCATATAAAGATATAGCTTAGCATCATCCAAAATCTAATCAGAATGTTCTCAATTCTGGCATTCTGATTCACTGCTAGGGATAAAAATATGAGTTCCAAGATGGATCTGTATGGGTATCATAATCTGACCTTACAATCAAATTAATTGATAATATCAAACTAGAAAATTTAATTCAGACTATGTACAATCAGACCAAAAGGGTCAGCAATGTCATTTGTTCTAAGCAATAGCTTTCAAAGGTTACAAAACATTTGACTTTTAACTATATTTCTTGAAAACATGCAATTTCTTGTTTATGTTAAATGAATGAATGTCCTAAAAAATCTATTTTTTCCATGAACTAGCCCATCAAATTTTACTTTTAAAGCTGGCAACTTTCCTCTCAGCCAGAATATACTTGGAGTATTTTTGAGAACAGATAACCCAGACTGCAGACACAGATAAGACAATCTGTGCAGCTCTCTCTTGGGAAGATAATTTTATTGCTTAGTAACCATCTGGATTGCATCATTGTGGAGCTGAATGGACATCAATATATTTTTCTGTATCCTCACAAAATTTTGAAGGGGGGCAGGTAGCACAAGGGCTAGAAGCCAATTATTGTGCATCATTTTAAGGTCATTGTTGCTGTATAGAGTCAAGGTACACAGCATCTAGAGACACTTACATATTCCGGTCACTGAACTCCAAGTCACCAATATTTATAGTCACCAGTGTAAAGTATTGAATTTTTTTCTCTGTTTGTATTTCTGAATTACCTCCAACATATGACTTCCTGTTTACTTTTTTATTTATATCATTTATGATTTTTCAAAGATCAGTGAGACATGCCTATATTTGATTTTTAGCTCAGAAAAAAATCCTGTCTCTTCATACTCAGTTGTGGGGCAGTTGACTTCTTGTGTATGCAGAAGGCTGTAGATGTGTTGGATTAAGAAGGTCATGGATTCTGGGCATGACGGTGCATACCTGTAATCTCAGTAATGATCAAGGCTGAGGCAGGGGGATCACAAGCTTAAAGTCAGCCTGAGTAATATAGACCTTGTCTCAAAATAAAAAGTAAAAAAGATTGGGGACATAGCACAGTGAAAAGAGCCCTTGGGTTCAACCCCAGTACCAGGAAAAATAAAGAAGTTCGTGTGCTGCACTTTGATATTTTCCTTTTTCTCCTAGATTATATTTTGTCATATATTAAAGCATAATCTCAGCATAGACTAATTTATCTAAGTGTAGGGAGACCAAAAAAAGCTTTGTTGTTAAAACAGAAAGGAGTTTATAAACAGAGATGATGGATGGATTGATTGCAGTTGGCTTTCATGAAAGCAATTATTCAACAGTGGCCTTTTCTCCTTAGCAAACACTCTCTGCTTGTTTCTAATTTTTAACAAGTGTCTAGAAATGTTATGACACTCATTGAACTATAGGGCCCTAGTTCATAGAATCATTTTATATGATAATGCTACCTCTAAAAATAAGTCTTGAAAAAAATTCTTTTTTTTTTTTTTTACCAATCTTATAGAACATTACGAGAGTAAAGTACTGTGTGAATGAGTTACATCCTTCCATTGCCATTTGACATATTTTTTTTTTTTGCTAATAAATGGTAAGAGGAAAAAAATCCTGTCTCTTAAAAGATGAAAGACAGTATAGTATCATTAGACTTTAACATAAGATTACAAATGAGAAATTATTTTTATTTTAAAACTTTAAAAATGCTCTTTGGAGAGAGGCTAAGAGAAAATTTGCTTTGAACATATGTGTCAAGTTTATGAAAGTAGATAAAAATTCAGTTAATTGTATACATGGACTTCTAATCAGAGATATGCTATGTACCTATTTGGCTAATAATATAATAAAATTCAAGGTAAACAGAACAATGAGAATAGAAGGAGGAACCTAAAAATCAGCTCTTCTTGGGGCAATGTTTATCTTCATTCATTTTTCTTCATAAATATTTCACTAGAAATATTTATGTCCTCTTAATGTTGTTTACTGATTCTTGTTAACACGTTTGGAGCAGAGGCAAAAGGTCTTGATAAAAATGACAAAATCATTTCCCTCAGTTGTAGGTTTAAAACAAAAAGGTGTTTTGTTTTTTGAGAATGTTGGCAATTCTTTTCAAATATGGTTTTAACAGTAAGCAAGGGATATCTTAGTACCTTAAAAATGACAAAATAGGAAATGCCAATAAATGTGCTTTTTTTGTTTTTGTTTTTACTTACTAAATGCCAAGAAAACACTAAATACTTTGCCACCATGTAATGGTCACTGATATCTAACACAAGCAATGGTTGGAAAGAGTGACCACACTGGGGCAGCTCTCTGTACTGGGGAGGATCCAAGAACAGCCACCGATTGTTCATGATCATGCTTGTTAAAAATGTGGTTCATTCAGACCGAGCAACAGTTTTGATTGGAACATCAACTTTCAAGTTGAATGGTGTCCCTGAGAGTATCCTGGCAGTGATTAAAACTGGGCCGTGATGAGACTTATGGTTTGGTGTTTGTGAGAATTATACCCCATAGGTCTTGCTGAACCATGTGGATTTTGTATGGAGAAGACAAAGAAATGAGATGACTTCTTGGGGCCTTTTGGAGAGGGGGACAAAGGGAGGAGTAGGTCCTTCAGTGACATTTCAAGGTAGGGAGACAATTTAGTTTAATAGTTAATGGTATAGCTTTGAAATTAGGCAGGCTGAATTCCTGGACTATTATGGTTTGTTGGATGAACTTTGCAAATTCCTTATTCTCTCAGAGTTTCAGTTTCTTCAGGGACATGGCCTTATAATAGTTACCTGTTTCAAGGTCATGAAAGAGAGGTTTTTAATATTATAAAGCACTTGATACACAGATGACTCACAGTAATTCTGTCCTCATTATCATCATCACCATCCAGAGACTTGGGATTTTATTTTGAATGATGGATTCAGAATGGGTAAATTCCTCCTGATATAGCCCATTTCATAGACCACCAGGTACTATGTTTTAGGCTCTTGATTTTAGTACATATGCCTATTAAATGTATGATTTTTGATCTTCAGTTAGTTGGCTGTTTTTAGCACAGAACTTTAGAAAACAACTAAAGGAGTTCATGGACTCGAGTGAGAATGAGTAGGAAAAAAATATTTTATGACTTATATTCAATGTATGAGCACAAGTGAATATATGGGTTGATCTTATACATATCCTTTTTTTTTAACAAAATGGTTGCAACAAAGAATGACTCTCTTGTCGATTTTTAAAGAAACTTTAGGCTGAACAGGAAGATGGGGAGCTGGCTGAACTTTTGCTATCTTCCTCCAAGTGGTACTTCATGAGTCACTCACTTCTTTGCTTGTGCTTAAAATGTGAGATAGAAATTCCACACGGGTGAGTGGTCTTTATCTCCTTCCTCATTTTTCAAGCCTAGTAAGTTTCATGTGCCACAGCATTAGATTTTAATGTCTACAAATCATGCTCAAAAGTTTTACTTCTTACAAGCAATAATGAAATAAAGATGAAATGACAATCACAGCTGAAAGCAAAACTTAAAACCTTTCATCAGCATCAACAAACCCCCCTGCCTTTTCTAACTTTTATATTTTGTATCTTCAGCTTGCTCACTATTTATCAATTTCTCAGGCAGTTGTCCAAAATTAGGACAGTTTGAACTTTCATATTGTTTTTGATGTTTAGTCATTTGTGATGTTTTCTTGGTTTTTAGAAAATGTGTTTTAATTACAGAAACTTATTTCACTTATCTGTTCTCTCTAGAAGTACCCTAAAGAATAATTATTTTTTTATTATGGAATTATAAAAAAAATTTGGGGGGGAGAAAATTTCTGAAATAGACCTCATGTCAACAGGGTAGAATGAGTGGGAGAAAACACTCTTTCTTCTCAAACACTTGGGTTGTGTTGATCATTAGGCTATAATAATGCAGAAGTAGGGTGGGGAAGAGATCAGAGTTAAAGTAGACTGAGATCCTTTACTTATTCAGGATGAGAATAGAGATATTGATTAACTTTAAATCTTGTTAACTAGCCATATTAAAATTTTAAAGTTAGTTATTTATCAGCAGTGTATATAATTTATAAATAAGTAGGTGGTTGAAAGGATTAAAAACGAACACCAGCAAACTCAATGCAATAGACACAGAAAAGGAGAAGATGTAAACTAAAAATGGTAATAGAAGATAAGAATTAATGGCAGGAAAAGTAGAGTTTATCAAAAAGTATATTATATAAGAAAGAAAAATTATATAGTACCTAAAAGGCACACAACAAAGGGAGATAACTCAGAAATACTGAAAATATAATGAAAAATAAAAATTCAGTAAGGAAATGCTAAGCCAAAAAAAGTACTATAACAATATTAATATCAGAGAAAATTAAACTTCATACAGAATCATTAACTGGGATATATAACCCAGAGGAGATGTTTTTCTAAACTAAATGACAAAAGGAAAATTTCATCAATCATGTAAAGCACTTATTACAATCATGCAATGACAAAATAGCCTCAAAATATAGAAAAAAGTTTATTGTATTGCAGGAAAAAAATCAAATCTATAATTAGTAGAAAGTTGTTAAATACTTCTCTTAGCAGGCAAAAATTAGTATAGGAATTGAATATTTAAACTCAGTAGAACATTCATATTCTTCTACAGCACATATTACAAAATAAATCATATTAGATCATGAGAGATGTGTTATGGAATTCAGGAGAATTGACAAAGAAATATTTAATATCGTACAGTAAATTTGGAATAATAAAGTGTGTCAAAAGGAAACTTAAAAATAACTCTTATCCAAAAATAAATATTATTAAGATCTGGTATAGTATGTAGATATAAGTACTTTTATGTTGTTTATGGTAGAACCTGATAAATGACTTTTCTTCATCTTCTTGGTAATAGACCACCATTTATAAAGAACATTCCCCTCTCAATTTTAACTAGGAAGATGTTTTCTTGGGCATAAACTGCATTTTCTAGCTCCCCTTACAGCCTTTTCAAGGTGGGAATTATGTGAATTAGCTGATGACCTAACTTCAGCCAGGCAGATGCAGATAATGCCTAGGTAGTGCCTGGTTAGTGCCCTAGAGAAGGATTTATGAACTGTTGGACTCGGCCCTGAAATAGTAGGAGGGTATGGGGATCATTTTTCTGATGTGAAAAGAGTTCATAAACTTTTATCATACCTTTAAAGCCCTATTCTCTGTCCTCCCCCAAATTTAAATTAAAACATGAGCCCTAAAGAATTGTGGAGTGTCAAGACTTAAGGATAAAAATCTAGGTTTCTGGAAGCCTACATAAGGTGGTTTTCTACCTGTGCTGGCCCATGTTATATAAGAAGCAAAAAAAAAAATAGTCTCTATTTTGTTTAAATCATATTTTAAAGAATTGCAAAATGTATACTAAACGGATAACTGTATTTAAAATAATTCTTTAAAATAATTCAAATATGATCATAAATGTACATTTTAGAATGTGGTCTTAAAACATAAACAGTTTTCTTTGCCATCAGTACATTTTATATCATTTTGTATACTACTGCATTTTCTATTTGGTTTGGCCACAATGTGAAGATTTCCTTTTTGTTAGATCATTAGGCTGTTTCTACTTTTTCTCTTTGGTAAATGTTGCTGAATTTATAGACATTGCTGAGTTGCTAAATCATTGTTAACATTTGTTATTATTTCTTAAGAAGAAATGTAGAGGCAAAATGACATTTAGAATTGTTTTAGCCCTATTATTTATTTCCTTCATTATATATTAGTATTACCAAATAATCTATTATGTAGCTCATAGTTTCATCCCATAGCAACAACTAAAATTGTTGTATTTTATACCAAGATGACCACACAACTCCACAAGTGAATCTGAATTTTACTGAAAACTGGCAGAAGAATCACAACTCTACAGCATAATAATTTCCCTATCAAATCAGAAAAGTAAAACCACAACATTATTTTCTGAGAAAGGAATTGATGTCATTATTTTTTGATCTGACAGGCTACATTATTGAGTCTTATTACCTTGTTTTTTTGGTATTTTACTTTTAAAATGAAGATTATCTGTTACCATGAAATCTTAAAAATATTGTCATTTCTTTGCTAATGCAGAATATTTAGGAAAAAGTAACAGACAAGCTTATAAATTTACACCCTTTATAATTAATTGGAAAATATCAGTAGAAAAATCTGTTGTTATGCATTTAGTTTAGAAAAACTTATCTCCTCTGGTTATGTATCCAGAGGAAATAAAATCAGCATCTTGAAGAGATATATGTACCCCATGCTCATTATAGCACTATTCAGTATATCCAAGACAGGGAATCAACCTAAGAGTCCATAAACTGTTCACTGGTAGATGGATAGATGTGTGTACACACACACACACACACACAAAGGAAAATATATAAAATGGAATATTTAGCAATAGAAAGAAAGAATTCTGCCATTTGCAATAACATGAATGGAACTAGAGATGATTTATTTGTTTGTTTGTTTGTTACTAGAGATTGAACTCAAGGACATTTAATCACTCAGCCATACCCCAGCCCTTTTTTGTATTTTATTTAGAGACAAGTTCTCACTGAGTTGCTTAGGGCCTCGCTAAGTTGCTGAGACTGGCTTTGAACTCATGATCCTCCAACCTCAGCCTCCCAAGCTGCTGGGATTACAGGTGTGCACCATCACACCTGGCTTGAGATTATTATAATAAGTGAAATAATCAAAATTTAGATAGGCAAATACTATATATCACTTAAATGTGTAATCAAAAAAGTCAAACTCATAGAGACAGAGAGAAGAATGGTAGTTTCCAGAGCCTTGACGGTGACTAAGATGGGGGGAATATTTTATCAAAGCCTGTAAACTTTCAGATGTAAGGTGAATAACTTCTGGGCGTCTAATCTACAACATGGTTAACATAGTTACTAATATTAAATCGTATACTTGAAATTTGCTAAGAAAGACCTTACTCCCTCCACACATACTGTGTTGTCCTTAAAGGAAAGAAGCACCATAAAACACCATGTCCCTAAAGGACCCTTTCTGTTACCCAAAACCTAGCCAAGTTAAGAGAACAATGAGGGCAAGTCTGGGTCAAGATGCCCAGATACATATTATTTTGAATCTTTTATGTATGCTGGGAATTAGTGCAAGTTAGTGTTATCTGCAAAAAGTTGCTTTCTTGTATTGATGCCAAGACAGCTGCTCTTTGGGATTCTGGTCATGCAAGGAACAAAGCAAACTAAGCAAATTAAGGATGTCATTGCTTCTGTTGCCCTACTTATAAAATCTTCAGTAACTGATGTGGACCAGAATACCATGTAGTAGGAAGTGTTCATCCAAGCAGCCACCCCTGGACAAAGCATCATAAAGGATGGCAGGTGCTTCTTGTGAAGCACTGGAGTCACTGTATGAAGCAGATCCAGCCCCTTGCCACCACATCTCCTCTGTAAACATTTCTCAGTGTCTGTTTTAGTCAGTTTTTTCACTGCTGTGACTAAAAGACCCAACCAGAACAATTGTAGAGGAGTAAAAGTTTACTTGAGGGCTCAGTTTCAGAGGTTTTAGTCCATAGAAAGCCAGCTCCATTCCTTGTGGCTCAAGGTGAGGTTGAACATCCTGGCAGAATGTGTGGCAGAGGGAAGCAGCTTACATGGTGATTAGGGGAGGGAGAAGAGGGGAAGGGAGGGGAGAGGGGAGGGAGGGAGAGAAAAGAGAGAGAGGAGAGAGACAGAGACTCCACTCCCCAGATACAAACATAAACCCCAAAGTCACGCCCTTAATGAACTACTTTCTCCAGCCACAGCCCACCCGCCTCATTACCACTCAGTTAATCCCAGCAGGAATTTATTCACTGATTACGTTAAGGCTATAACCCAATCATTTCTCCCCCAAACCTTCTTGCATTGTCTCACACCTGAGCTTTTAGGGGACACCACATCTAAACCATAACAATGCATCATATACCTCCTATCCTATTTCTGGGTTTCTTGTTTGGTCTCTTGTAATGTATCCCCCACCCTGGCACAATTGGGATGTGAATGTTACACACATAAACACATACACACACACACACACAAAAAAAAAAACAACAACAACAACAAAAAAAACCAAAACCAAAAACCGGTAACTGTGGTGATGAATGTGTTAATTAATTGATTTAATTGTGGTAATCATTTCATAATGTATATTTATATCAAATCATGATTTTGTACATCTTTTATATACAAAATTTTCATTTGTCAGTTATACCTCAGTAAAGCTGGGGAGAAAAAAAAACTTATGTCCTTTACAGATTAAGTAAAAAAAAATTACAACTAAGTACAAAAATGACTTGAAATTTCTTTTAAGTTTATTATTTTTCAATTTTTCTCTTTAAATAAAGTTAGCTGTGTTTCCTTAGTCATATTAAAATAAAATAAATAATGAGGGATGATCATTGCATTAAAGTAATTCTTAATACAGCAGTTTTTTTATCTTTAGTAAGGAAGCTATCTGACTATACTAATGAATCTTTTCTCATGTTTATAAATTTAGATGTGAGTATGGGAAATTAGAAAATAGTAACTGAAGGCACACAATAAGAATAGAATCGCTTGCTTTTTTTTTCTTTTTAATCTTCAAAATAAATTGGTACTGGTGAACTTCATGGCAATTATATCAAAAGTAGATTAGAAGAAATGACAGAGCATATGGATGTTTTAGTAGGTTTTTTTCTTTTTTTGGTTGGATATGGAAAATAGAGCTCATGCTAATATGTTTAGCAATAAGGAAAAGAGTTAAAATTGAAGCCTAAATTTAAAAAAAATCTAGACAATAATCCATTCACTCATTCAGTCGTTTATTTGTGGAATAGTTGCTATGTAGGAGACACAATATCCAGAAATACGTATAGTTTAGGGTAGAAACTAGGCATGCACACAAATAAAAATTTCAGTGAAAATATTAAGAGAAAGAGAATAGTTCCAACTGAGGGGAAGAAGGAGTGGTGTTTGCAGTTTTCTTTGAAAGGCAGGTAGCAATTGAACACTGAAGAGCTTAGGAGAGCAAACAATGTGCAATAATATTGTTTTAATAATGAACAAGAACTACATGGGGAGGTTGAGTTGTTTGGTGAAGAGAATGTTGCAAGTGTGAGAAGGGCAGTGAGAAAGGAATTTGGAAAAGTAAAATTATTGGGCATTATGGTTTGGATGTGAGTTGTTCCCCAATAAGCTCTTGTGATACAATGCAAGAATGTTTAGAGGTAAAATAATTAGACTATAAAAGCTCTAACCTGGGGATTCAAGATGGGAAGGCTGCATTCTGTAGGAATTCTCCAGGACCTGGGATTCAAGTAGTGGGAATAGTAGTGTTTCTCTGTGAGCGATTAGAGGACCCCTTCAAAAGCTACTCCTGTGCTGGAATCATGGCCATTTGTCCATGCAGAATTGCCAGGTGCTCAAGTAAGACCACGGGCATTAGCACCTGCACAAGACTCCTGGCCGCCCATCCATGCAGCAATCTTGGCCACGGCTCCCACTCAGGACACCCAACTGTAGTCCAGGAGCAGGAACTCCAGCTGCCACTCCCTTGTGGACCCCCATCTATCAATGTGGAGCTTTCCCTGTTGCCTCCATCTTGGGTCACCGCAACCACTGCCATAGTCCCCTACATGTGGGAGCCTGTACCTGGGAACACCATACTGGGTCCAGAGACAACTGCCAGCCACAATGCTATAGGCCATAGAGCTGCGTCTCTAAACATGTCACTTAATGCCACTGCCCGGCTCCATTCGACTTGACACCCCACTGCTGAAAACAGCTACCTCTATCTTGGGCCACCTTTATTGCCATCTTTAGTTGGGGTAACTCCCAGCTTGGGACACTAGCTGGGGCTTAGAAGCAATATCAAGGTACCAAAAGTCTCCAACTCCAACACCCTTCTCTCCCGGCAGCCAATAACCCACCACAGTGCCTGCGGCTATGCCACCAGTCTGTGGCTCCAAAACCAGGTCCTGAACTGCCCAATAGGAAACAGCTCTCCGAGACAGGTGTGCAGCCCCCAGAGCAAAGCCCACAAGACCTCCCCTGGGGAGAAAGGTTCCTGATTGGGAAGTAGAAAAGGAGGGAATGAGTCAGGTACAGTTTAGAGACTAAATTAGAGACCACACATGAACAACATGAAAAAACAAGAAAAGAAAGTGCTCCAAATAAATAAAGATGCTACATTATTTGAATCCATGGCCAGTGCAACAGAAGAAATGACAGAGGAAGGAGTTCAGGATGTACATAATTAAAATGTTCTGTGAATTAAAGGATGACATAGGAGAACAAACACAGGCAGCAAAAGATCATTTCAATAAAGAGCTACATAAGTAAATACAGGAAGCAAAAGATTACTTCAACAAGGAGATCAATAAGGAGTCTAAGGACTCCTGCACTGGGTGGTAATTGTAGTCAGGTGGGATATAGATGGAAGAAATAGGTATCTGGGATTATGTCCTTGGGGATTATATCTTGTCCCCTGTCCCCTGCTTCTGCTGCTGCTTCTTCATTTTTGCTTCTTGGCTGCCATGAGGTGAGCAGCTTTCCTCTGCTGCTTTGCTAACCAACGGAGCTAACCAACCTTGGACTGACTGTCTGAAACAGCCCAAAATAACATTTTCTTCTTTGAATTGTATTTGTGAGGCATTTTGGTCACAACAATGAAAAGCTGACTAACCCAGAAATTGGTGCCAAGAGGTGAGGTTGCTGTGACTAACTTGATCACGTAGTTCAGAAAACTTTGGAGCTGATTTGTGGGAGGACTATGGAAAAGGTTGGAGATGCAGAATAGAGAAGCCTTTGAATGTTGTCGGCAGAGTTAATAGGCACAATTAAGCTTCTGGTGGGAGCTTGGGCAACTAGAATGCTGATTGGAATGCAGACAATAAATACTATACTCACTAAGTTTCAGAGAAAAATGAGGACTCTGTTGGGTATTGTACTAAAGGTCATTCATATTACATTCTGGCAAAGAACTTACCAACATTTTGGCCATGTCCTGAGACTTCCAGTGAGGTTGAATTAAAATTTTAATTAATTAAACTTAATCTGACAAAGAAATATCAAGGCTGTAAATAATTTAGGCAATGGCATGGACATTGATAGCAGCTTATAACCAAGTTTAGTGTGATAATCAAGAGTAGAAATTAGAGCAGAAAGATTTTAAAATGTTTCAGTTTGGCAAGATAAGTGCCTGTAAAATTTGAGCCAAGGAAGTTATGGTAACTGAAGAGATTATAGACACAAAAGAGATGCTAAGAATTTTGTGCATACATGGTAAGAAAATTCCCTTGAGCACGTGCCTGTAATCCCAGCAGCTTGTGAGGCTGAGGCAGGAGAGTCATGAGTTCAAAGCCAGCCTCAGCAAAAGTGAGGTGCCAAGCAACTCAGTGAGACTATATCTCTAAATAAAATATGAAATAGGGCTGGGGATGTGGCTCAGTGGCTGAGTGCCTGTACCCCCTGCCAAAAAAAAAAAAGTGAATAAAAAATAGATTTGCCTTGAGGGCATTTTGGTAAACAGCAATACCTCACCCATTGCAGGCTCAAGAATGTAGAAATGAAAACTTATTTAAGAGACCATGGAAGCACTCTTCTTACCAAGGGGTGCCTAGGAAGTTGTTTTCCCCTGATTTGGTTCACTGTGCTCAGAAATCCAGGCATTTAGAACCTTATGTAGCCATGGTTCCAAGGAGTATAGCTACTGCTGGAGCTGACAGCAGGCCTTATGTCATGTACATGTTGCTGGTTCTGCAAGAATTCAGCAATCTAGAGTTAGAGGGTCATGGATGCTTCCACCAAGATTTCAGAAGAGATTATGGGAGACCAGGCCAAGTAAAACAGGGTAGAAATCCCTGTGGGCAGCCCCTGAGAGGGTGATGCATGAATCTGTAAGAAAGAAGCCAAAGCTGCAATGGAAAGCCCCCATATTAAGAAATGTCAGTAACGTGGTAAGTCTGTCAAGGAAAGCTGCTGACTGTAGTCAGAGCTGGCCCAAGAGAGAGCCCTGTGGGCTGCAACCATCAATGACAAAGGGCAGGCTTTGAAGGGCTTTTGGACTTTGCCCAGGTTCTTTGTAGAGTCCATCTTACTACCATTTGACACAGATGGTGGACATGGAGCTACAGGACCTAACCCTAACCTGCCTGGGATTTGGTCTTCTTTTGATAGTATCTCTTTTTTATATGCCTCTATTTTTCACATTTGGGATAGGAATGTTTACTCTGTGCCATTGCATATTGGATATATGTAACTTGCTTTTGATCTTTACTGGGGCTCATAGTCAGGAGTTTGCCATAAGTCACAGAGGAGACTTTGGATTCGGACATTTGGGCAGTGCTTGAACAATTAAATTTATGGGGACTCTTGAAGATGGCCTAAATGCATTTAGCATTATGAGAAGGACCATGTAATAAATGTTATGTTTTAAATACTGAGGTGTACCCCAATAAGCTCATGTGTTAGACGTTGCAGGAATAATAAGAGCTTTATGATTAGATGAGAACTGTAGCCTCATCAGTGAATTAATCCATTTGATGTGTTAAAATTTTGAAGGACAATTTCACTGGTGTGTAACAGTGAGGTATGGCTAAAGAGGTCTCTGGGAGTGAGACTTTGGTGATCATATTTTGTTCCCATGGCTCCTCCTCTTCTCTCTTTGCTTCTTGGCTACCAGGAGTTGACCACATTTTCTCTGCCACTCCCTTCTCTCTTCTGCCATGACATTCTGTCTCATCTCAAGCCCAGAGCAATGCAGCTGGCCAATCATGCACTAATCCTCTGAAACAGCGAGCCCCCAATAAACCGTTCATTCTCTATGTCGTTCTTCTCAGGTATTTTGGTTCCGGTGATGAAAAACTTACTAATACACTTGACCAGATTGTGAAGGCTTGAACAGCAGGCTAGACATTCTGGCTAAGATGTTCTATGAAGTCTTTCAGAAATTTTGCTGATATTGCCATTATTTCTCATGTTCCACTTAACCACTTCCCCCCCACCCGCCTAAAAAAAACAAGTAGAAGGAAGAACATTTTAATCCTTTATGCTTAGCCTATTGTTAGTTTTCTGAATTACAAAGGCTTTTAAACAAAATAACTACAATATTTAAAATAAATCTGTCAAAAATAGGGTTAGAAAAGTTGATTGAAGGAAAGATGGTAACACAGAAGAAAGAAACAGAGCTAAAGACATTTATGGGATCTTTCTGGATAATATGGATCATTTACTTAAATAACTATTTTTAAAAACATGTTAGGATTTGGGCAAGGTACTGATTAAACCATTTAACATTTCTGATTTGGATTTTCCTTATGCATATATTTTTACTACAGATGTAATTCTGAAGTAAAATTGGAAATTAGACAATCTTGAAGCATCTAGAGCACAAACAGTGTGGGATTTGCTGTCCTCACTTAGGGTTTAATCCACAACTTTGGCACAAAGTTGCCTAATTTGGGGGAATTCACAGAGACTTTCAAAGGTTCAGTTACTTTATTCCCATCCTTTTAATTACATGCTTATGACAGGGCAAAGACTCCCTGCTCTGCCAATCTCCTGGGTCACTGGCACTTTCTAATTTAATAATGAAAGTGAAAATGGATTTAATCTTATTATTATTCTTTGTTTTACTTTTTTTTGATCTTTTTAGTTATACATGACAGTAGAATGTCATACATACATGGAGTACAAGTTCCCGTTTTTGTGGTTATATGTCAAGTTACACTGATTGTGTATTCATATATGAACATAGGAAAGTTATATCTGATTCATTCTACTGTCTTTCCTATTCCCATACCCTTTCCCTTCCCCCTACTTATTATTATTCTTGTTTTACTAAGAATTTTAACTCTCCTTTTTTGTGCATTGTGGGTTATACATAGCCTCCCTTGAAAATATTTCTATTTAAATATTGAGGTATAAGAAGTTGTGAGGAAGTAAATTGTCATGGTGAAATTCTAGGCACATCAGTAGTATAAGTCACTTTACCTTCTGGTCTTTAAATCTCTCCACTTGTGTAATTAAAAGTTTTACAAATTGATTGCGCAACAGAATCACCTGACAAGTTTTGAAAGTATAAATTCCTGAGTCATTTTGCAGACCTATTCAATTAGAATCACAATTAGGTATTCTATTTATAACAAAAAAATCCATATTTCTGAAGTGATATATTATGGATAGATAAATGTGTACTGGCAGAAACTGGACTCCACATCTTAATGTCTGGTTATCATTCCCAAGATCTAAGGAAATTATGGACTTGGAAACACAATTAATTGAGGCAGAAAGTAAACTCTGTGACAGAAGTAGTGTCCTGATTTCTTGTTCCTAGCTATAGGGGCATGGAATTAAACTGAAAACTAGCTACAGGGGTTTATGCTTACTACCCCACCCATGAATTGTATGAACACACACTTGATCTTTCATAGAATATTGACTGATTATCATTGCTGTTCTCTTGTCATAAAACACATACACATGTTCAGAATTTCCTCAGAAATTACATATAAAATAATCCTGGAAGGTAGGATTTTAAATGAGTAATGAAAAGGCACAGTTCAAATCATAATCAGAGACATAGATTCTATTTGTAAAACACTAGAGATACACAGTACCAGGTTTTAAAGCTCTGTAGATTGGATGCACCATTCCACTTTCTTTTCTCCAGTTTTCACTTAAGCCTCCAGTGCCTAACTTCAAATGAGAATGGTTTGTCGCCTAGTACACATCTAAGAACACATGATATCTACTAAGATAAATAATGATCATATTTATAGTAATAAAAAATAGTAAGCACATTGACCATTTCAGTGTTGCTCTCTTTGGGAGAATAAGATGTGATGTGACAACTCAGTTATATCATAACCCCTTTGATTGACAGGACCAAATGACTGACCATCAGACTTGACTTTATAGGGCCAACTAAGCTGTTCCTCAAAGTGCAATCTGAAAGATTTTAGTAACCTCTATTAATAATTGGCACTTTTAACCTTCCTGTGTCTTAATTGTTATATTTCATGATGGAATAATAAGATTTGAGAAAATGGAAATACCAAGTAAAAGTCATTATTTGGAATTACATAAATTAACCTTTACTGAATTCATACTATTAAGAAACCGGGGACCTTTAGAGGACTAGAGATATAGACAAAATATATAGGCATAGTCCTGATACTAGGTGGTATTATCATTTTTCTCATTTCCTGATTGACTTTACATTTTAACAGGAAATCATCAGATGTCTTAAAAAATAATGAAATTTATATTTAATTGGGGTACTGGTTAAAATAATAGAGTAAGAATACCTAAGACCTTTTTTTCTGATTTTATTAATTTCAGATTAAAAAAAGCATTGATTTGGTGAAAGCACTTTACTTAATATTTGTTAGTTAAAAATGGTGGTAAGCTTGTGCCTGAGATGAATGATCTAAGGCTTGGGAAATATTTTAATTCTGAAATTTCAGATGGTTTCCATAATTACCTCAGGCACTTTTCTATTTGAGAATAACATTAACTGTGCTATTCCCAGAACATGCTGATGATAAAGTAAAATCACTTCACTCATTAAAGGAAAGGAAGTGCAGATGGCCATTATTAATGATGAGGATAACGGACAATAATCATGAAATCTCTGAAGCTTAAAAATAAGTATTAAAAGGCTGTAATATTAATCATAGCAGAGACATAGATTATATTCACATAAACCAAACGCCAGATACAGAATAGGAACAAAACTCTTCATTATTGATGGTTTTGACCACATCATGCTATCTGAGTAATTGACTGACTTGTCATTGTCATGACAATTCCAAATCAATGAATTTAAGAATATCTACTACCACTTTGTAACTTTTCTTATCTTAATATATATATATATATATATATATATATATTTATCTACTAATTTTATTTCTTAAAGTGATGAGGCTTAATTGAAATTCTTATTGGAAATTAACAAAAATACAAAGCTTTTTAATACATAATTTAAATTGAAATAAAAAACCCCAACAAACAAACAAACAAACAAAAAATAAATTAAGGCAGAGGGCTCATGATTTCTTGACCACAGCACTTTTACTAATATCTAAACAAACTTAACAAAACAGAACAAAGAATGGAAATATAAACAATCCACATTATTTTCCCAGGATGTAAATGTCTTCACCATTATTATTATTTTAAAAATCATATTTGTCACCTCAAGTATATGATGATTTTTGTCAGCATTGTCTGGACAAAGTAGTTCAAATTCCCACTGCTTTAATGCATATTGGCACAGTCAGTTGGTGTTCTTAAAGAACCGTGAAGTTCACATTAGATTCTAAAAATATCCAGATGCAAAGAAATAAAAGTGTTGAAACATTAGGAGAACAGAGGAAGCTTTTAAATTTTATAAATGTAAATAGAAGAAGTCAATTTTACCCCAAAAAGCACAAAGCAGACTTTGTAGTAATATAAAAATTAATAAAAGTTTAAATTGGCAAATAAAGTGAAATAGAGTCCTTTCATCACTGAACTTTCAGGAAAATAAACTGTTCAACATCAGATGCTCAACAGAAAAATAGGTTTGAGTGTGTCTGTTATTAAATAGTGTTGCTGGAGACTTTGCCCACCATCCATATTTAAAATTACAATATACTTTTACATTAAAAACCAAACTAATAAAAAATCCCAAACCTACAAGTTGATATGATATTTCCCTTGAGAGTGGATAAATCTTCAAAAATCAAAATGGCAACAGAAAAAAGAAACCACTGATTTCATCATTGGTCTAAATTCTCCCCTTTGTGGATAGGAACATACAAATTAGAATCATTCTCAATAAAAAGGTTTAACAAATCCCAAACTTTTGAATCATCTCTCAAACGGGTTAATTCTACTCTGCCTTTAAGTTAACAGCTCTATACCCATTAATTGGATAATTTATTAATTATTAATTTCATCAGTTGCATTAATCTACCCCAGGAAGTATTATTAAAATTCTTTAACATGGGGCTGAATGAAGAATTTTAGAAGATATTTGATGAGGAAATGCTACTCTGGTTTGGAAAAAAAATAAGGTCTAGGTCAGTAGACTTAATTTCCTACAATTAGACCTTGTTATTGAGAAGTGGCAAGCATGTCAAATAGAAGGGAAATTTTGGTCATCACAGTGTTAATATGTGTGTTGGTGAAAATGACTACATTTGAAGGCCAGAATCTGCACATTTGAATATTTGATTAACATTTTACAGACCCCCCCCCCCAGGGGACTGCTTGGGTNAACATTTTACAGACCCCCCCCCCCAGGTGACTGCTTGGGTATAAAAAAACTTATTCTGGAAGTTGGAAGGAGAACCTCATTGTAATACATAATACATTTATGATGTTGTAATGAGAAAAAGAAAAAAAATGTGTCACATTAGATTGGATAGAGAGAAAGGATGGGAGAGGAGGGGAGGAATAGGGGGGATAGGAAGGGCAACAGAATAGAATAGACAATATGATTGATGTATGTACATTCCATGTATGTATTATATGTCAAAATACATTTTGCTGTCATGCATGACTAAAAAAATTAAAATTAAAATTAAAAAAAATAAATAAATAAAAGCATTTACACTGTATTAGACAATAAAAAAGAAATCAAATTGAATTAAAAAAAGAAAGAAAAAAACTTATTCTATTATTTAAAAGGTGGATGATAAAAAAAATGTTAATAGCCCCAGTTGTTCCTCAGTGGTGAGTGGCTCTGTGATGTGGTTTTAAGTCCAGCAGTCCTCCAAGTGTGGTCTCAAGAACTGTAGCAGCAGCATTTGCCCTTGAAAAATAATCAAGATTTCCAATGCTGTCTCAGATTAAAATCAGATATCATATGTTTATATCAATTGATGCAGAGAGAGTATTTGACAAAATACAGCACCCTTTCATGTTCAAAACATTAGAAAAACTAGGGATCATAGGAATATACCTCAACATTGTAAAAGCTATCTATGCTAAACCCAAGGCCAACATCATTCTAAATTCCTCTAAAAACTGGAACAAGACAGCGATGCCTTCTTTCACCACGTCTATTCTACATAGTCCTTGAAAATCTAGCCAGAGCAATTAGACAGGTGAAAGAAATTAAAGGGATACATAGGATAAGAAGAACTCCAACTATCATTATTTGCTGATGACACAATTCTATACTTAGAGGATCAAAAAAACTCCACCAGAAAACTTCTAGAATTAATAAATGAATTCAGCAAAATAGCATGATATAAAATCAATACCCATAAATCAAATGCACGTCTATATATCAGTGATGAATCCTCTGAAGGAGAAATTATGAAAACTACCCAATTCATATTAGCATCAAAAAAATAAAATACTTGGGAATCAATTTAACAAACAGATGAAAGACCTCTACAATGAAAACTACAGAACACTAAAGAAAGAAATGGAAGAAGACCTTAGAAGATAGAAAGATCCCCCATGCTTTTGGATAGGCAAAATTAATATTGTCAAAATGGCTATTACTCCCCAAAGTGCTTTACAGATTTAATGCAATTCCAATTAAAATGTCAATTTCATTCCTTATATAAATAGAAAAAGCAATCAGGGAATTCATTTGTAAAAGTAAGAGACCCAGAATAGCCAAAGTAATCCTTGGCAAGAAGAGTGAACCAGGAGGCATCGCAATACCGGAACTTAAACTATAGTACAAAGCTATAGTAACAAAACTGGTATGGTATTGGCACCAAAACAGGCATGTAAACCAGTGGTACAGAATAGAAGATACAGAGACAAACACACATAAATACAGTTATAGTATGTATATATACATACTCAACGAAGGTGCCAAAAACATACATTGGAGAAAAGATAGCCTCTTCAACAAATGGTGCTGGGAAAACTGGAAATCCATATGCAACAAAATGAAACTAAACCCCTATGTCTCAGCATGCACAAAATACAACTCAAAGTGGTTCAAAAACCTAGGAATTAGACCAAAGACCCTGCACCTAATAGAGTAAAAAGTAGGCCCAAATCTTCATCACATCAAATTAGGCCTTGACTTCCTTATCAAGACTCCTGAAATGCAAGAAATAAAATCAAGAATCAATAAATGTGATGGGTTCCAGCTAAAAATCTTCTTCTCAGCAAAACAAAAACAAACAAAACAAACAAAAAACAATGAGGTGAAGAGAGAGTTTACATTTTGGAAGCAAATTTTTGTCACATGCATGCCAGATAGAGCACTAATCTCCAGGATATATAAAAAAAACTCTAAACACTTAACACCCAAAAAACCAAACAACCTAATCAATAAATGGGCTAAGGAGCTGAACAAACACTTCTCAGAAGAAGATATACAATCGATTGACAAATATATGAAAGAATGTTCAACATCTCTAGTAATCAGAGAAATGCAAACAAGAACTACTCTAAGATTTTATCTCACTCCAGTCAGAATGGCAGCTATCAAGAATACAAACAACAATAAGTGTTGGCAAGGATGTGGGGGAAAAGACACACTCACACATTGCTGGTGTTACTGAAAATTGTTGCAACCAATCTGGAAAGCAGTATAGAGATTCCTTGGAAAACTTGGATTGGAACCACCATTTAACCCAGCTATCTCACTCCTTGGTCTATAACCAAAGGCCTTAAAATCAGCATAGTATAGTAACACAGCTGCATCAATGTTTATAGCAGCCCAATTCACAATAACTAAACTGTGGACACAACCTAGATGCCCTCAATAGATGAATGGATAAAGAAACTGTGGTATATATACACAATGGAATATTACTCAGCATTAAAAGAGAATAAAATTATGGCGTTTGCAGGTAAATGGATGGAGTTGGAGAATACTGTGCTAAGTGAAGTAAGCTAATTCCAAAAAAAACAAAGGTTTTCTTTGATAAGTGGATGCTGATGTATAATGGGGGGTGGGGCATGGGAAAAATGGAGGAACTGTGATTGGGCAAAGGGGAGGAAGGAAAGGGGAGTGGGCATGGGGCTGTAAAGATGATGTAATGAAATGGACATCATTATCCTAGGTACATGTATGATTGCACATATGTGTGACATTACATTGTGTACAACCAGAGAAATGAAAATTTGTGCTGCAATTGTGTAGAATGAATCAAAACTCATTCTGCTGTAATATATGCCTAATTAGAATAAAGAAATAAATTTTAAAGAGTGGTGAGCACAGAAAAAATATTAAATCCGAGCCCGGACCAGACCAGAGGAGGAAGCCCGGCACCAAGCCAGACCGCAGGAGCAAGCCCTGCCCCGCTCTGCGCTAGTCCAGAGGAAACCCATCAACCCTTAAAACCCATCAAAGAGGGTGTGGCTACCAGCACCGTTCTGTGGCTGATCCAGGTACCCGGTTTCCAACTCCCCCACCCTTAGCTGTGATAACTCAAAATATTTCCCACAAGCTTTATGGGGGTGTAGCTATCAATGCAAAACAATAACTGTACAGGCACCTGGTTTCCACCTCAGAGACTAGAGTAGGGAGGATACAGATGGAAGCTCATATCCTTTCACACTGGCTATATCCACTGCCCTGAACACAGAGGCTCAAGCTAGGAATAGACAATGCCTCCTACTGGAAGAAAGGAAAACAGAGTTCTGAGAGACTTTCTTTTTTCTCTTTCTCTCTTCTCTCTCTTTCACAACTTCAACATATGTGAAACCAAGAACTGTGCATGAACAACCAAATCACCAAAATAATATAATATAGAGGAATTGCATATACCCCACCTTCCCCTCATTTTTTTTCTTATTTCTTTATTACTTTCTTTTTCCTTCTCTCCTTTTTTTCTCTTTTCTTCCTTGTTATCTTTTTTTCTTTTCTTCATTCTTATTCCCTTTGTCCCACTTTCAACTCCCTAACTTTTACTATCTATACATAGGGTAACTATCTAAATACAGATAGGAGGTTGAGTCTATACATTCTTCCATAAATTACCAGTCTATTGGTTAAAGTTCTCCAAAGTTGCTAAGTTAGTTTAACCTCATACCCTCACTCCTTTCCCTCTAAGTATAATATCCTTCGTCTGAAATTCGGTTTTCTATATGCCACCAGATATGGTATGCCTTTTATGAAACTAATGACTATATTTTAAAATAATAATTGAAACCAATATCTATAGACTTAGATTCTAACTATAAATGTATTAATAATGAAAACTTGTGCTTAGATTATGTACTGTTGATATTGGGAACTGTTAACATTGTCTTTATCCGCAAAAGAGGGATTTTGGAGCTATACAAGAAAAATATAAATATATAAGGGGAAAACTATTAACACAACAGTTTCACAAAGCTAGAAAGAAATGTGAGCAGTATGAAAAGACAAGGAAAGGAAAGGACCACAAACAATGCAGGTAAATTCAACATTAGAAGAGGTAATTTCTGCAGCTGATAGAATGTCAGATAAAGAGTTCAGGATACACATGCTTCAGATGATCTGGAGTCTTGAGGAAGACATTACACAGCAAATTCAGACAATGAAAGATCACTTCAACAATGAATTACATAAACAAATCCAAGAAGCAAAAGATCAACTCTACAGGGAGATAGAGGATATAAAAAACAAACAATCAGAAATCCTAGAAATGCAGGAAGCAATAAACCAACTTAAAAACTCAATGGAGAACACTGCCAGCAGAGTAGAACACTTAGAAGATAGAACATCAGACAATGAAGACAAAGTATTTCAACTTGAAAAGAACATAGACAGTTCAGCGAGAATGTTAAGAAATCATGAGCAGAACATCCAAGAATTATGGGATAATATAAAGAAACCAATCCTAAGAGTTATTGGGATACAAGAGGGTATAGAGGTCCAAACCAAAGGAATGAGCAATCTATTCAATGAAATCATACTAGAAAACTTCCCAGACTTAAAGAATGAAAAAGAAATTCAAATACTAGAAGCCTACAGGACACCGAATGTACAAAACCATAAGACATCCACACCTAGACACATTATAATGAAGATGCCCAACAAACAGAATAAGGAGAGAATCTTAAAAGCCACAAGAGAGAGGAAGCAGATTACATTTAGGGGTAAACCAATCAGGATAACAGCTGATCTTTCAACACAGACTCTGAAAGCTAGAAGATCCTGGAATAACATATTTCAAACACTGAAAGAAAATGGGTTCCAACCAAGAATTGTGTATCCAGCAAAATTAAGCTTCAGGATGGAAGATGAAATTAAAACCTTCCACGATAAACAAAAGTTAAAAGAATTTGCAGCTAGAAAACCAGCTCTTCAAAACATCCTTGGCAAAACATTACAGGAAGAGGAACTGAAAAATAACAATGAAAACCAACAGCGGGAGGTAGTACAGAAAAGGAAAAACTAATCTAAGAGGAAAAAAAAATCATGTTAAGTAACATAAATAACCAAATATGGCTGGAAGTACAAACCATATCTCAATAGTAACCCTAAATGTTAATGGCTTAAATGCACCAATCAAAAGACATAGGCTAGTAGACTGGATTAAAAAAAAGATCCAACAATATGCTGCCTACAGGAGACTCATCTGATAGGAAAAGACATACACAGACTGAAGGTGAAAGGTTGGGAAAAATCATACCACTCATATGGACCTCGGAAGCAAGCAGGGGTGTCCATACTTGTATCAAATTAAAT
Organism: Marmota marmota marmota; assembly: GCF_001458135.2. Classification (NCBI taxonomy): domain Eukaryota; kingdom Metazoa; phylum Chordata; class Mammalia; order Rodentia; family Sciuridae; genus Marmota; species Marmota marmota. The sequence continues at coordinate 36,991,738 of NW_026000093.1, read as the reverse complement.
AGACTTCAAGCCGAAGTTAATCAAAAGGGATAAACAAGGACACTACATACTGCTCAAGGGAACCATACACCAACAAGACTTAATGATCATTAATATATATGCCCCAAACAATGGTGCAGCTACATTTGTCAAACAAACTCTTCTCAAGTTCAAGAGTCAAATAGACCACAACACAATAATCATGGGAGATTTTAACACGCCTCTCTCACCACTGGACAGATCTTCCAAACAAAAGTTGAATAAAGAAACCATAGAGCTCAATAATACAATTAATAACTTAGACTTAATTGACATATACAGAATATACCACCCAACATCAAGTGGATACACTTTATTCTCAGCAGCACATGGATCCTTCTCAAAAATAGACCATATATTATGTCACAGGGCAAATCTTAGCAATTACAAAGGAGTAGAGATACTACCATGCATTTTATCTGATCATAATGGAATGAAATTGGAAATCAATAATAAAATAAGAAAGAAAAATCCTACATCACATGGAGAATAAACAGTATGCTACTGAATGAACAAAGGGTTACAGAAGACATCAAAGAGGAAATTAAAAAATTCTTAGAGGTAAATGAAAACTCAGACACAACATATCGAAATCTCTGGGACACTATGAAAGCAGTACTAAGAGGAAAGTTCATTTCATGGAGTTCATTCCTTAAAAGAAGGAAAAACCAACAAATAAATGACCTCACACTACTCCTCGAAGCCTTAGAAAAAGAAGAACAAATCAGCAGCAAATACAGTAGAAGGCAAGAAATAATTAAAATCAGAGCTGAAATCAATGAAATTGAAACAAAAGAAACAATCAAAAAAACTGACAAAACTAAAAGTTGGTTCTTTGAAAAAATAAATAAGATCGATAGACCACTAGCCACGCTAATAAAGAGAAGAGAGAGAACCCAAATTACTAGCTTACGGGATGAAAAAGGCAACATCACAACAGACACTTCAGAAATACAGAAGATAATTAGAAATTACTTTGAAATCCTATACTCTAATAAAATAGAGGATAATGAAGGCATCGATAAATTCCTTAAGGCATATGAGCTACCCAGATTTAGTCAGGATGATATAAACAACATAAACAGACCAATATCAAGTGAGGAAATAGAAGAAGCCATCAAAAGACTACCAACCAAGAAAAGCCCAGGACCGGACAGATATACAGCAGAGTTTTGCAAGAACTTTAAAGAAGAAATAATACCAATACTCTATAATCTATTTCAAGAGATAGAAAAAGAGGGAGTACTTCCAAATTCATTCTATGAGGCCAACATCACACTGATTCCAAAACCAGATAAAGACACTTCAAAGAAAGCAAACTTCAGACCAATATCCCTAATGAATTTAGATGCAAAAATCCTCAAAAAAATTCTGGCAAATTGGATACAAATACATATCGAAAGATCATGCACCATGACCAAGTGGAATTCATCCCTGGGATGCAAGACTGGTTCAATATACGGAAATCAATAAATGTAATTCACCACATCAATAGACTTAAAGATAAGAACCATATGATCATCTTGATAGATGCTGAAAAGCATTCAACAAAATACAGCATCCTTTATTGTTCAAAACTCTAGAAAAATTAGGGATAACAGGAAATTACCTCAACATGGTAAAAGCTATATACGCTAAACCTTAGGCCAGCATCATTCTAAATGGAGAAAAATTGAAGGCATTTCCTTTAAAATCTGGAACAAGACAGGGATGCCCTCTCTCACCACTTCTATTCAACGTAGTTCTTGAAACACTAGCCAGAGCAATTAGACAGACGAAAGAAATTAAAGGCATAAATATAGAAAAAGAATAACTTAAACTAGCACTATTTGCCGATGACATGATCTTATACCTAGCAGACCCAAAAAATTCAACCAAGAAACTTCTAGAACTAGTAAATGAATTCAGCAAAGTGGCAGGATATAAAATCAATACCAATAAATCAAAGGCATTCCTGCATATCAGTGACAAATTCTCTGAATTGGAAATGAGGACAACTACTCCATTCACAATATCCTCAAAAAAATAAAATACCTGGGAATCAACCTAACAAAAGAGGTGAAAGAGCTATACAATGAAAACTACAGAACCCTGAAGAAAGAAATAGAAGAAGACTTTAGAAAATGGAAGGATTTACCTTGCTCATGGATTGGTAGAATTAATATTATTAAGATGGCCATATTACCAAAAGCACTTTACAGATTCAATGCAATTCCCATCAAAATCCCAATGACATTCCTTGCAGAAATAGAAAAAGCAATCATGAAATTCATCTGGAAAAATAAGAGACCCAGAATAGCTAAAGTAATTCTAAGCAGGAAGAGTGATATTGGTGGTATCGCGATTCCAGATTTTAAACTATACTATAGAGCAGTAGGAACAAAAACAGCATGGTACTGGCACCAAAACAGGCTGGTAGACCAATGGTACAAAATAGAGGACACAGAGACAAATCCACAAAATTACAACTACCTTATATTAGACAAAGGTGCTAAAACCATGCAATGGAGAAAGGATAGCATCTTCAACAAATGGTGCTGGGAGAACTGGAAATCCATATGCAACAAAATGAAATTGAATCCCTTTCTCTTCCCATGCACAAAAGTCAACTCAAAATGGATCAAGGAGCTAGGAATCAGACCAGAGACTCTGCGTCTAATAGAAGATAAAGTTGGTCCTAAACTTCATCACGTGGGGGCAGGCCCCAAATTTCTTAATAAGACACCTATAGCACAAGAGTTAAAACCAAGAATCAACAAATGGGACAAATTCAAACTAAAAAGTTTTTTCTCAGCAAGAGAAATAATATGCGAGGTGAATAGGGAGCCTACATCCTGGGAACAAATTTTTACCCCTCACACTTCAGATAGAGCTCTAATCTCTAGAGTATACAAAGAACTCAAAAAGTTAAACAACAAAAAAGCAAATAACCCAATCAACAAATGGGCCAAGGACTTGAACAGAAACTTCTCATAAGAGGATATACAATCAATCAACAAATACATGAAAAAATGCTCACCATCTCTAGCAATCAGAGAAATGCAAATTAAAACTAATCTAAGATATCATCTCACTCCAATAAGATTGGCAGCCATTATGAAGTCAAACAATAATAAGTGCTGGCAAGGATGTGGGGAAAAAGGTACACTCATACATTGCTGGTGGGACTGCAAATTGGTGCAGCCAATTTGGAAAGCAGTATGGAGATTCCTTGGAAAGCTGGGAATGGAACCACCATTTGACCCAGCTATTCCTCTTCTTGGACTATACCCAAAAGACCTAAAAAGAGCATACTACAGGGACACAGCCACATCAATGTTTATAGCAGCACAATTCACAATAGCTAGAATGTGGAACCAACCTAGATGCCCTTCAATAGATGAATGGATTAAAAAATATGGCATTTATACACAATGGAATATTACTCAGCACTAAAAAATAACAAGATCATGGCATTTGCAGGTAAATGGATGGCATTAGAGCGGATTATGCTAAGTGAAGTTAGCCAATCCCTTAAAAACAAATGCTGAATGTCTTCTCTGATATAAGGGGGGTGACTCAAAATGGGATAGGTAAGAAGAGCATGAGGAGAAGACTACCACTAAATAGGGAAGAGAGGTGGGAGGGAAAAAGAGGGAGAAGGGGAGTTGCATGGAAGATGGAAGGAGAACCTCATTGTTATACAGAATATATATATGATGTTGTAATGAGAAAAAGAAAAAAAGTGTGTCACATTAGATTGGATAGAGAGAAAGGATGGGAGAGGAGGGGAGGAGTAAGGAGGATAGGAAGGGCAGCAGAATAGAACTGACAATATGATTGATGTATGTACATTCCATGTATGTATTATATGTCAAAATTCATTCTGCTGTCATGTATGACTAAATAAAGAAAGAAAGAATTTAAAAAAAAAGAAGAGATGGGGTCAACACAAATAAAGATATATGGTAGAGGTTTGGAGTCATATGGGAGAATGAGAGACGAGGAACACCTTAAAATTTATTTTTACCTGATTCTTGGTTTCTGAACCATTGTCCACTTGATTATAATATTTGACACATTTTTTTTAGCCAAATCTCAGAGTTATAAAATGTGCATAGGAGAAAGGGGGAAGATTTAGAAAACCTTCTTGTGTCTATTTTCATCTGCATTGAGTTTTCATTTGCAATTGTGTATATTTTCAGAGTTAATAAAACCAAGTAACTGTGTGATAAAAAAATGAAAAAACAATTCTAATAAATAATCAAGATATAAAAAGAAAGAAAAAATATTAAATCCGAAACTCCGGAAGTGGGCCCCAGTAATCACAGGTCAACAACACTCCTTGTATTCTAAAGAATACTTAGGTTCAAGAAAAACAGTTCTAAGTCCTTGAAAGAAGGTTAACAGATGAAGGGCCAGAATAAGTACAGATCTTATCAACATTTTAGGGTGGAAGGAATCTCAAAATTTAGTGTTTTAATTTTACAGATGAAGTAACTACAGCTCACAATTACTCACTAAAGTCAATGTGCAACTGGGAATGGAAGTCACAAAGTCTTAGACACATATAGCTTTGTTTCCTGCTCCAATGAACTCCATATCCCCTGCTACCCTCCTTGGTGTTATAAACACTATTGGCTTTTAAGAGTGATTGTAAGTGTAAGATGGTGAATCTGTTAAAATATTCTGTAATTATTGCGGTAATAATATTTTGATAGTGAATATTTTTGATCTTATTATTTAATTGTTTTAAAAACAGAGATTGTATGATTTATTTTCATTACCTATGCAGTTTTGTATAATTTTTGAAGGCAACTTTCTGTCATTCAACTATGTCATTAAGAATGTAAGCTACCAATAAGCATATATTGTGAGCCACAAAGATGACTTCCAATTTTTTAGTAATCATATTTTAAAGGTAAAAAGTAACGGATAATAACATTAATAATATGTTTAACCCAATTATACAAACTATTGTCATTTCAAAGCATGTTTTCTTTCCCTTTTTGTACTGTCTTAAAAATCCACTCTAAAGTTTATACCTATAGTGTGCCTAAATTCAGACTCCTCACTTTTCAAGTCTCAATAGCCACTTGTGACCATTTGCTATTATATACACCATAGACACAGAAGTTTCTGCTCTGAGCTCAGTGGTGCCACAGGTTAGCTGTGTGATTTGGAGGTTTAGCTTATGTTCTATTTCTCCTTCTATAAAATGAGAGAAATAACCTTTTTGCTTCATCCTATTGGCATGAGAATGAAATAAATTGTGTAGGTAAAACACTCATCATACTACTTAGCAAATAGTAAGCTCTAAATAAATTCTGTTTTTTTTGTTATTGAATTGCTAATGGAGGGCTAGTGATAAAAATTAATCTACTGTAAGGAGGTTAAAAACAGTGTCTTACAGAGAAAATAACGTTTTTAATCATGGCTTGATTCTTTGGTTAAAGAACATAAGACTCCACACTCCAACTTTAAGATAGTACTTATAGTTGTAAGGAAAATGAAAAAAAAAAGATGATTGGATGTCTCCAGTGGAAAACTATGCATTACTTAGATTATTATACATCTCTCTCATCTAGACTGAGTTGCCATAACAAAATGCCATAATTTAGGTGGCTTATGAACAACAGAAATTATTTTTCTAGAGGCTGGAAACCTGAGATCAGGGTGCTAGTATGATTGGGTTCTGGTGAGTTTTTTTTTTTTTTTACCCTCATGTAGAGAGAAGAGAGCTCTCTGGGGTCCTTATTATAATTTTCCTATGTTCATATATCAGTACATGACCAGTGAAACTCCACATCATGTGCAACCACAAGAATGGGATCCTAAGTTATACTCTATGTATGTTTAATATGTCAAAATACACTCTACTGTCATGTATATGTAAACAGAACAAATAAAAAAAAAATAAAGGCACTAATCCCACTTATAAGGACTCCATCCTTGTGACTTAATCACTTCCTGAAGGCCTCCATATCCAAATATCATCACACTGGGACTCAAATTTCAGCTTACGAGTTTTGGAGAAATACAAATATGAAGTCCATTGCAGTACACTTCCAGCTTACCTGAATGCAGCCTTTTATTACCTTCAAGCAATTTTAACAACTCTGCAAATTGTAGATAACTGATAGCTATGCAAAATAATTCTTGTTCTTAGACATGCAAATAAATTCTGTCTGGTAGAGGTTTAATTGATTTTCCTAACCTCTTTTCCCATGGGGGGGGAATAAAATAGTTTTGCATCCATTTGTAAATTAATTTCAACTTATCTTTACTAAGAATAGTTTATTCCACATAAATTTGTGGGGTTTTTTTACTTCTCTTTTAAACTAGTTGTAACATTGAAGGACCTCAAGGCCCCAGGCCCAACATTAGGAAATCTAACCCCTGGGCCCTGAAGCTGCAAGATGCTCCCTTACACAACCCCCATGTCAAAACCCCTCCAGCAGCACATAGCATTTCGAGTCCTGCACAATGCTACCACAAGATGTTCCATATAGATAACCCTAACGGTCAAACTTGAGGAACAAGTTTAAAAACAGGAACCAAAAGGACAGGATGCAGGTTTAAAAACAGGAACTAAAAGGACAGGATGCAGGTTTAAAAACAGGAACTAAAAGGACAGGATGCAATTTTATGGTTTTCCCGAGAACAAAAAGTTGAAAAAACAAGTTTACCCCCTAGGTGACCCAACTGCTGGATTCAGAGGGACCAATAGAAAGACTGTTGCTGTGCTATGCTAAGAGCTAACCCACTTGTTCCCTATAAAAGATCTGTACCCCAAAGCCCGGTGTGCCAGTCAACCGAGGCTCCGGCTGAGGTATTGCTGTGCACCCGCAGGCGCCTGTGTGAGAATAAACGCCTCCTGCTTTTTGCAGCCAGTGTCTCGCGTGGTTCATTCCGGGTTTGGGATCTGCGGATCTTTCAACATCTGTCTGATTGGGTGTGGCTATCCTTTTTAATGCAGTTTTCCTTTAATAATATTATCAGTATTGTCAGATTTTTAAGAATCACCATAAACTCGATAAACATTCAGTAAATTTTCTACAATTAGAAATTATCTTTTTTCTCTTGATTTTGATTACAAAGATATAAACATGTTTAGAATCTTTTTCTGTGTAAGCTTCTAAGATTTGGAGACAAAAATAGCATACAATATTTTTTAAAAAAAACATCAGAAAACAGGAAGATAATTAAATAATTATAAATCAAAGTGTCCCATTGAAGGTTTGTACAAGTTAGTGGAAATTATTATCTGGAAGGAGTGATGGACAGACTGTTCAGGAGATGCCTCACTCAGGCTGAAATCTGTGAGCTAGCATTGAAAGTAAAAGGGGAATCAGGGTGGAAAATGAGAGGAAGGTCATTTGGGGCACATGCTGGGGTGTATGTGAAGCTTGAATTTTCTTGCTATCCTTGAATTTATATCTGAATTGCTTAATTAAGAAAATGCTTCTGTAAGACTCTCTTGCTTTTATGGCCTAAATGTATAAATCTGACAAGTGCATACAACCTTTTACTGCAATTCAAAACTATTAGGGCTATTTCCTCTGACTTGCATCAAGCTGAATAAACACACTCTGTTCAAGTGGAAACTTGTTATGCTGCCTTTCTATGCCTTTCAAAGTAATCAAAGCAAGGTTCTTGAAGTCTGAGTGTCTCACCTGTGCCTCCTAATGGCTCATTTGTTTTGTTTATCCTGTTTTTAGGGGGAAATCAGAGGTAGTTAGACATTTGCATTGCTAATAAATCACTTTCAATTTGGGTTGGTACTTCACTTGGTTTAGATTAGCAACTTGCATTTGAACAGGGCCATTTGGTCATTGCTGTTAGAAATATATTTGTTTAAAGAGTCTGTTTTTACATAGGGGTATATAGATATGACAGATCCTTGTACACATCTATATGACTTTCTTCTTCATTCCAAGTTCTTATGGGATTAGATATACAGGACAATGTATTTGCATTTTCTCATTTTGGGGTTAGTCATTCAGCTTAGATTCTTGATGCAGTCTGACATGCTGGTGGGCATCATTATCTAATTGATTACCCAGGAAGGAAATCCAATTTTCTTTCTATTTTCTCCTTATTCAATTAGTTATCAAATTTGGGAGATTCCAACTTTGGTCATTTTCCTGATAGCCCTCTTTTATTCATTCCTAAAGCCTATGACCCAGTTTCTCCCTTCAGCATCATTCACAATATTTTAATTTATTAGCTACTTCCCTGATGTTTCAACTCTTCCTTCTCCTGCATTCATGCAAACCTGTACATCCAATTTATTTTTATTTCACGGCTCATGCAGAAAGTAAATTTATAAAGCACACTGTGATAAATAGAGAAGGCTGCTCATATTTGTTGTCTACTGGCCCAGGAGACTTCATCCATTCTGGGGACTGAGAAGAATACATATTTCAAAACACTTACAAATCTTGCAGTCAAAACAGCATACTGTTTCCATGTATAAACAATATACATAAAATATAATAAGCATAATTAACAATATTTATTGAATGATTATAATGTGAGCATTCTAAGTTTACACACATCAACTAGTGTATCTTTATAAAATAAATACTATTATATTGACAGCATGCAGATTTAAAAAAATGAAGTTCAGAGATTAAGTAACCTGGTGAAAACAAACTATGAATCACAGAAAATAGTCTTTTTATCAGATTACCACGCTAGAGGGAGTCCTAACAGACTATGTCCGGCCACTCACCCCAAAAAACAAATGTAATAATGATGGTGAAATATGAATTCATTCCCTATAGCTATATAAGGAAGCAGAGGGACTAACATCTTCAGCCTTGTCCTCAGTAGGCACTGACAAAAGCTTCAGGTTTAAATAGTGGGAGGAAGAAGACAGGAATACAGGAAGTATATATAGTTAAGCAGTCTTGGTCAAACTGTGGTCTGCTGTTATCTCAGAACTTGTTCTTCAAGGTCCTGAGAGATCCTTGGAAGTCATTCTTGCCTGAGGGGGCAATAGGTTCCTGTTATGAGATGATTGCTTCTGCTCTGGTGGTAGAGGGACAACCTCAGTTCCTGTCATGGGGTAATTGCTCCCACCTGGTTGGGGGCAGTCTCGTTATGGGATCATCTGCCTGCAATGCTTATTCCTCCTACAATCTAAGGTAACTATAGGAGAGAATGACTCATAAGAGGACAATTCAAGTTTAGGGCATGATTGGACTTCTAGGTATCACTCTGGGGCTCTGGAATGGGAAAATTGTAAAAGTTGGAAATTGAGCCAGTTCTGGTGATTCACACCTGTAATCTCAACTACTCAGGAGACTGAGGCAAGAGGATCACAAGTTCAAGACTAGACTCCACAACTTAGTAAGGGCCTATTTAAAAACAAACAAACAAACAAAAACAATAAAATGATCTGGGGATGTAGCTCAGTAGTAGAGTGCACTAGGGTTAGTACAGGGTTTAGAAAAAAAGAAGGTTGAAACTTGACAATCAATGGATTATGTTGACCACGAAGATCTTGAAAGTACCTTAGTTACTTTTATCTTTGTGCCTTCCATCCTTGAAGCAGGAGGATTAGTAGCTTTAGAGGTATATTTCTGAAATGGTTTAACATACTTATGTGCAGAGTTCAGAAGAAATCTGACCCCAGATTTAAGGTAAAAAGGAGAGGGATGCTAAATGAAGCAGAGATGCCAAGCTTTTATCCTGCTTTTAGTTACACATCAGATACTTGCAGATGCATTTAATGAGTTAGTGCTGTTACCAAAATCAGCACTTAAGTCCGTACCATGGGAAAAACAAACAAACAAACAAAACCAAATGTAAGATTACAGAAAAAATAAATCAATTGATGTAAATTCACTTTCTTACAAGATAACAAGTTGGTCAGCCTGTTATAATTTTTTGGGTATTGATAAGAGACAAAGATTTCTGTTTCAGACACAAAGGACTTAATTATGTACAGTCTTGCTGGCAGGATGGGCTTCATATTTATGTAACCCTCAACCCAGAAGGGGAGGAAGGTTTTCATCTAAAGCCTCCAAAATCCTGTGGCTGGGAGCCTACAAATCAAACTGATAAAAAAAGATTAATGACAGAGAAAAATATTTAATTATGGTACATGTGCATGGGAGTTCAGAAAGAAATGAGACTGAAAGAAAGGGCCAGAATTCAGGGCTTACCATTTCTGGCAAGATAAAGGAAAATGGGATTTGTGTTTCTTCAGTGAGAAGACAGAAGTTGTGGGAAGGTAAACAGAGGAGATTGTGATAAATCAAGGGCTGTTTAGTAAGGCTTGTTATGCAGATTTAAGTCTTTTTCCATGGATAAGAGTAATAATTCATTCTCTTTCTTCCTGGTATACTGAGGGAGCTACCATTGCAAATGTAAATATCTTTTACAAAAGGGTAACTCAGCTCCTTTTTCCTGAATCTGCTGTTCCTCGATTGCCTTCAGCCTAAAATAATCCTTATGCTATGGAAAAATATTTTTAGATACTCACAAGTGCATGGAGGTAGCCCAGGTAGATAATGTGCATGATTTGGGTTTGCATTGCATTGGAGGAATCCTGAATTTAAGTAACCTTAATCTTTTGAAATAGATTAAAATCTTTAAAGGAGCAAAATCTACCTGATAGTTACATTAGAGCATGACATTATCTTTATTACATTAAGTAGCAAAAAAAAATGTACCTTTTTCTCCAGAGGCAGACACCCAAACCTATTTTCTGTATAAATAAGTATGAAAATGGTCTGGAACAAAAAGAAAAATTCATGTTTCTGCTCACAATTCATGCAGAAATATGAGAGATTCTCAGGTATTGTCATCTTGGCAGTGAGAAAGTAATAAAATATGGGTGATAAAAAGCTGTGCAACATGTTCAATAGTATTTTCACAAGAGAGAAGTAATTCATGAAATAGAAAAAATATTAAGAGATATGATAAAAGAAAACTCTTGGCAGAGATGGGGGTACACTCCTATAATATAAGGAACTTAGGAGTCTGCGGCAAGAGGATTCTAAGTTTAAGACTAGCTTCAGCAACTTAAGGAGACTCTGTTTCAATATAATATAAAAAGACCTGGGGGTAGGATTAGAAGAGGGCCTCTACCAAAAAAGAGTATCCATAAAAAGATAATAAAATAAAATAAATAGAAAACTCTTTTAAAAACTGCAGAATTCATTTAGATGTAGAATTAAGCAATGACAAATATTGCATAATTAGAATATACTTTCAGGGTTACATATTTTGTAAATGAATATATTTATGTCACAAAAAACAGGACAAAAAGTGAAAGTGAGCTGGGCATGGTGGTACACGCCTGTAATCCCAGTGGCTGGGGAGGTTGAGGCAGAAGGATCTCAAGTTCAAAGCCAGCCTCAGCAAAGGCAAGGTACTAAGCAACTCAGTGAGACCCTGTCTCTAAATAAAATACAAAATAGGGCTGGGGATGTGGCTCAGTGGTCAAGTGCCCCTGATTTTAATCCATGTTACCTCGACCTCACCCCCCCAAAAAAAAGTGAAGGTGGACAGAAATACAATGTATGAATGTCATTATCTTTTATGGTGGAAAAAAAAGAACAAATACTAAATAAAAATAGATAGTAAATATTAAGTTATAGAAGTTGCTGCTAAATTAACTAAGAAGGAAAATTCTTTCCAACACATTCATGACACATTCAAATAAAATGGTGACCATGCAGTAAAAGATAGAAAACAAAGGAACCAAAGACAAGAAAAATAACATGAAATAAAATGGCAAAACACATGTCAAATAAACATAAATGTGAGGTGTCACTAATTATAAGAAAAAGAAATTATAAAATTGGATTGAAAGGAGTTCAACTATATGTTTTAGATAGAGCCACATCTAAATAAAGTGCCACCAAAGTTTTCAAAGTGATTATTAAGCACCAAGTACTATACTAACTGCAAGGTCAAACAATGATTAAAAAAAAAAAAAAGTATTGTACCCAGCTGCCGCAGTCTGGCTGGGCACAAATGGGCACAAAATCACGAGCCACTCACAGCCTTGTAGATTCAAACAGCAAGTCTTTATTCCTGACCTCTCACCAGCACTCTACACGCATGTTCTGGGGAAAATCCACCGGCACTCTACACCCCAAATACTCTCTGAATCCTGCGAGAACTCAACGGGAACTCAAGGAGCGGCCGGGTGCCTGAGGCAGCAGGATATGCCCTATTCCCAGAAGGGTCCACCTTAAACCTGGAACTGCCCTAAACCCAAGGAGCGGGAGCTTGAGGCAGCAGGATACTCCCTATTCCCAGCAGGATACACCCTAAACCTGGACCCACCCTAATCCAGCAGGATCCTCCCTAAACCCAGATCCACCCTGGTCCTTGAGCAGGGTCACCTTTCTCAAACATTCATGCAATGTCACTGCAAATGACCTGGGTCCAAGGCAAGCCCATTTCCACAATGGAGAGTCCTTCCTCTAAGCAACATGGGGTAGGCTGACAAAGAAATTGCCATGCGTCATTCCTGCTTGGCAATGGCTCTCAGCACCCAGCCTCATGGATCTTTAGTTTATTTGTTACTATAGTTCAGCAAAATATAATAGAGTATGGTAAGGTGAAAACTGTCAAGCAAAGTAAATAAAGACTGAATCTACAAAGAAAGGCAAAAATACAGTGGGCAAACAAAAACACTAGTATTAGGCAAGGTTGACTTATGTCAAAACATATTCAGTAAGGTCAGGAGAGGTCAAGAAAAGCCAAAGAATCTGTTTTACCATAGGTAAAGCAAAAATAAATGAATCAGAAAATAGAAAAACAAATAGAACTGTTTTCTGAAATGTTAAAGCGAAGCAAGAATAAACCAGGCAATCACTGACTACTTTATTTAGAAATAAAAGCTCTTGATACACAAAATTAAAAATAAGAAGTTCTAAATAACTGTTTTTTTTCCCCAGTGAAACTAAAAGGTATGGGGATGCATACTTGTAAACCCAGCTATCTGGGAGACTGAGGTAGGAGGATCACAAGTTTGAGGAGAGCCTGGGCAACTTAGTGAGACCTTGTCTCAAAATAAAAAGGGCTGGGTATGAAGTTTAGTGGCAGAGTGCCCAGAGTTCAGTGCTTAATTCTGGAAAAAAATTATGAGAGAAAATTCTATTTTAACCTTATATAAATACAGTTGATAAGCTGATTGAAAAGGAAAATTTTCTAGAAAATTATAAAGCACTCAAATATCATTATTTGCAGGAAATATGCTTCTATGAGTTTGTACAAGATTATTGAATAAAATTTATTTAAAAACCATTAGTAAATTTAGAAACAAGTTCAGATATAAAACAACATACAAAAATTAATTTTTTTTATCTACAAACAACCTGTTAGAAAATATAAAGTAGGGTTATATACTATTATAGCAGCACCAAATACAAGTTAAAAAAGAGAAATTTATTAAAACATTACATGTAATCTTATTGAGTAGAGAGGTATTGAATATATGAAAAAATATATCTTGTTCTTGGATAAATGGATTCCACATTTTTTTCTCAATTAAACCTGTGAATTCAATATTATCTTACATGAAAAGAGGAATGAAGGGAATTTCTCACATTTTACTTTAGCTTCATCTGTTTTGCCTTGAATTTCTACAGGGTAAATGAGTCATTACTATAATTCCAAATAAAGAATAGAAAGTAAAACAAGCCAACGAAATCCTGAAGGACTTTTTAGGTGTTAAGGAATGTCATAGTTAATAGCTAACACTTATAAAGTATTTACTATTTGAAATTTTGTTCTAAGTGCCTTAAATGGATGCATTTTTTAAATGCAGAGGCATCGCCAGTTCTTAGTGAATCACAATTTGTAAGAACAGCTATTATCTAAAAATTTTATAGCAATTGTAGCCTTATCATTTTTCCTTTTTTACAAAATATTGGACAGAACCCAACACCTAAAATATGCTCACAGATTGTCATTTTGTTAAAAATGGAACCATTTCACATTGATGTGTTTGGATTTTAATGGTTTCTGCTTTAGACATGTCTATGAAATATAAACAGGAAATATTATTAATTAATGTCAATGGGAAGTTAAGGTCAGTCTAGGAGGCAGTAAGAGTCTATGGGGCAAGGTTTATGCAAGGATGTTCTGCTGGGAAAATGGGAGGTATGGGGAAGACTGAGAGTAGAGGTGTGAAGGAGACAAAGAAAATGTCACTACTTCAGCATTGCTATTGTAGCTTACTGTTAAATATTGTAATATCTTAAATATTAGAATAAATATTCAATTTGAAATCAGCTTTTCAAAATACATTTAAGAGATTGGTTGGAAATGTTTACTTCTTCTTCTTCTTTTTTTCCTATTTCTTCAGAGAAATCACTTTGATCAGTAGAAGTTAGAGCTAGAGAGACTGGGAGGTGATATGAGAACTAGTTTCTAAACCTGAGCTGGTCTCTGAGGACCCTTCTTAATCTAATATGTGTGAGATTTACACTGCAGATATTTTGAGCCATGAGAATTTACCTATGGAATTGTAATAGTAAAAGAAATTGAAGTTAAAGTGTAAAAGACCGGGTATTGTAAAGTTTCTAAGCTGCAAAGCCTGAGTTAAAATGTAAAGGACCAGGTATTGTTAAGTTCCTATGCTACACCCCAAACCTGAAATTCCTGTAGCTGTTAAAACAATTCCCGGGACTGTCCAGTAGATAAATAACCTGGACCCTGTGCAGTTTGGCACGTAGGCATTCATGGCCCAAACCAATCAGTTTGAATGTACCCCCCCTTCCCGCCCGACCTGTTCCCGCCAATGAATGTACTAATCATGTCTAAGAATTGTTGTTTGATTTTCCTGCGGTGTATGGTGATTTGTTAAAGGAGACTGTGATGTATGTAAAGTCCCCGCCCTCCCCAAAAAGTGTACTTAAGCACTGCTCAACCCCTGCTCGGGGCTCTGGGCCGCTCTCCCTTGTTGAGTGAGCACGGAGCCCCAGCGTGCTGGATTCTCAATAAACACCCTTCTGTGGTTGCATGAGTTGGTCTCTTGGTGGTCTCTTCCTCCGTCGTTCACCGGACCCTTACAGAATAATTTTAAAATAGCCAAATGAATAGAATTAAAACCTAGTTCATTTCCTGCACAGAGCTCAGTTATAATAGTAATATTTAGCTATCAGTAAACCATTTAATATAAGAGAACAAAGATGGTGGTCATTTGATTTATGGACTATTTTCTATATTTTTCTATTTTCATGTTTCTATTTGAGATAGAACATTGACTTTATTTTTGTTATCAACTATCATGTCTAAGTCCAACTTTAATTTACTGCAACTGGAAATATTTCCTTGTATCCTCTCTCTGTCAAAAATTTTATTAGGATCCTTTGAAATAGGTTAACAATCTACTTTAGTAAGCTACAAGAATTCAAGAACTTGAATCTCTGGTACCAGTAGATTCCATGGACTAGAGACCATTCAAGAATTAAAATGATTAACTTAGGCTTAAGTGGGAATCTGTGTGTCTTTGTGCCTCTTGTATCTTGATAATGATTGTAATGTCAGAATCATGGGACCCCAGTAGATATCCAGGAGCTGAATCCAATGCAAGCACACGAGAGTCTTTATTGCAAGCTCAAGCCTGGACTCACAACCATTTCCAACGCAGTGGTCCCAGGGAGTGAGTCCCGGCCCTTTGTCCAGTGAGATTTTATAGGTTTTGGGGGGATACTCTATACGTCACAATATCACACAGCAAATCATTCCATACTGAGAGAAAGTCAAACAACAACTCTTAACATTGATTAGCACATTCACTGGCTCTAACAAATTGGGTAGGGGTGATTGGTTAGCACAAGAGGGGGATTCCTTTGAACTGGTTAGTTTAAGCCACAAGGGGTGTATGTGCTAAACTACATGGTTTCCCAACATGTTATCAACCACCATAAATTACTGGGGGGGGGGTCATCTGGCATTCCAGGTATTTTCCCTGTCTCATGCTGATTGGAGGTTGCTAGGGGGTTGCTATGGGTCCTCACCTCGCCTAACTGAGTCAGGGACACCTGGCCCACAGATCTCTCTTGTTATTTACAGACAAACAACTCAGCAGGATTTGTCATACTTAGGAGTGCTCTGTGGGTTTTTCCAAAGACAAGGGCCATGCCCACCCCCTTGCTTAGGACAGGCCTTGAGGTAGAAGCTGCTGCTATTTATTTATTTTCAAAAATGGAGTCTTATCAGTTTCTCATGATATCACAGTAAGATACTTGATGTCCTCTTTCAAATCCAGTGCTATTTTCTGGATTCTTTTTCTTTCTTTCTTTTTTTTTTTTTTGGTACTGAGGACTGAAACCAAGGGCACTCAACCACTGAGCCACATCACCAGGCCTTTTTTGTATTTTATTTAGAGATAAGGTCTTGATGAGTTGTTCACGGCCTCATTTAATTGCTGAGGCTGGCTTTGAACTTGTGATGCTCCTGCCGCAGCCTCTGGAGCCACTGGGATTATAGGTGTGAGCCACTGTGCCTGAAAAACCAGCTTCTACCTCAGAGCAAAGCCTGTCCAAGGAAGGGACATGACCTTTGTCCTTGGAAAAACCCACAGAGCATTCCTAGGCACATTCCCACCATGCTAAGTTGTTTATCTACAAATAACAGGAGAGATCTGCTGAGCCAGGTGTCCCTGACTCAGTCAGGCTAGGTGGGGATCCATAGCAGCCCCCTAGCAGCCAACAATCAGCATGAGACAGAGAAATACCTGGGATGGCAGATGACCCTCCCAGTAGTTTATGGTGGTTGATAACATGTTGGGACGCCATGTAGTTCAGCACGTACACCCCTCTTGGCTTAAACCAATCAGTTCAAATGAATACCCCTTTTGTACTGACCAATCACCCCTACCCAACTTGTTCCCGTCAGCGAATGTGCTAATCATGTTTTAGAGTTGTTATTTGATTTTCTCGCGGTGTGTGATGATTTGCTAAGAGATGCTATGATGTATGTGAAGTCCCGGCCTTCTCTGTGGTGAGCCGTTCTAATTAGACCGTGGCCGCCATTAGAAGATGGCGCCGGCTTCCACTGTGGCCTGTGATAAACAACTCCTAATATGGAGAATTGGCACGCAATCCCTTACCACCCTATGAGAAAGGTCCACGTGGCAGCTTAAGATTGGTATGCTGGAGGCTTTATTAGGCTGTGCTTGGGCGCTCGGCGACGGGTCACTAGAAGATGAAACATGAATCAAGGCCTGAATAAACTGCTGAAGGAAGAATCCTGTGTCGTGTTTTCCCTTGCCGGCG
This sequence comes from Marmota marmota marmota, assembly GCF_001458135.2. Taxonomy (NCBI): domain Eukaryota; kingdom Metazoa; phylum Chordata; class Mammalia; order Rodentia; family Sciuridae; genus Marmota; species Marmota marmota. Next base: position 36,974,486 of record NW_026000093.1, on the reverse strand, counting down.
AGGGGTCGCGACACTTCTCCAAAGAATGTATAAAACTGCTGCAAACCCTGGGCTCGGGGCCTCTCAGCGTCACCAGTTGCTGTGTGTGCGCGCGGAGGACCGAGCTAGCTTGCAATAAACACCTCTTTGCTGCTTACATCGATCTTGGGTCTCTGGTGGTCTTTGGGGGATCTCGAATTCGAGCATAACATGCCCAGCTCTGGACTATTTTTGATCCTGGTTTCTTTCAGTTTCCTAAGGCAACTGGATACAACATGTCACAAGCTAATAATTGTGATGTAAATGTGTACTATCATGACTTTACCTATTTTAAATATATGAATTTTTGAATGGAGGATTCAGATCTGTGTTAAACTGGCTCAATCTATATACATCAGTGAAAAGATAATTTTAATATTAATAACAATAATAATTTTCTGACTAGGCTTTATTAAATGAAGGATTTTCTGAACATACAAAGAAAGAATTAAAAACATTTTGAGCATTTTTTTGTTAGGTGCTTTTATATGTAATTGTTTCTAATAAATATCTAAAACAGTATTGACTAAATTTTGATGAAAACAACTGATGATTAATTTTTTTTTTAATTAAGAAGTTCTTGTGTTTCAAAATACCTTCTCTCTAACATAAAGACCCTGTATTCTCTTTTAAAGATGAATCTAGGGGCTCAGTATATAAACCCACAAGGGTTTCCTAGCATAGCTGGCCATAGCTTCCACTAAACCTTAAATCTAGAGCCTCACTAGTATGTGCAGAATTTATTTGCTTTTTGATGTTTAAAATATGGCCTTCTGATTTCAGACTTAGCTAACAAGTAGAATGAAAACAGCGAAATGTTTTTCTGTTTTAATGACTAAGAGGTCTTGTATAATGGAAGAATTCATTTTCCTCTAAGCGACCTTTTGTTTCTTACTAATTGAGATTTGTTCTCCTGTATTTGTTAAAACCCTATTTAAGGAAGCCCTGCCCATTTAGAATAGCCACTCACCTTTGGGCAATATGGCCTAACAGAATCAAACTCTTGTATTGCCCATACTTGCAAAGTCAAAGGCTAATGTTGTTCATCCAGAAGCACCTGATAAAAACCATGTGCCCTACCTAGAGTATAAGCCAACTGTGAAATGTAATACAATGTGCTGTAAATAACGTGTTTGAAAACTTGTATGGTTTTGCTTACTAAAGCGTATAACCTAAAACCTAGCTACATCAATCACTTTCCATATGTTTTGCATATATCAGTGCTTATTTAAGATTAGCAAATTTCCTGGCCTCAAAAATCAGATATTGATTTGTGTGTGTGTGTGTGTGCGCGTGCTTGTGTAATGCTGGGGATTAAACCAAGAACCTCAAGCATACTAGGCCAGCAGTTTACCACTGAGCTACATACAGCCCAGATATTGAAACTTCATTCCCATGAGAGGTATATAATTAAAAGATGGGCAGGAAATATGGAAACTTTAACTCTGTTACTACAGAGCTAGAAGACCTGACTTAATTCTTTGGATTTCTCATACTTTGCCACTGAATTAGAATGACATGATAAGGATATGGACCTTTGCTTGCAAGTCTGAGAACAGAAACCTTGGTCTACCTTCTCCATAAATGAGAACTGAAAAGGGAGAGCCCAGAAGTGGCTGAGACCTTCACAACTAATCAGATAAGTCATTCCTCTTTTCCCAGGGACAATAGAGTGCAGGTCAAGGATTGGTCAAGATGGCTATTCCAGAGAATACCTCCAGGTAGCAGCAAGAGGACTGGAGTTCCATCCTACTACAGGCCACTATTTTGAACCAAAATACTTTATAAAGTAAGTATTATTCCTGTGCTCTCTAATCAATGATTGGTCAATCAATGTTAGAAGATCAATTATTTATTTGCATTGTCATCCGATCAAGATAAGACTCAGGGTGTTTTATAAGACTTGAGATGACTAGATGACTAGCCTCTGCTTTATAATCTATGTGCATAACTTTAATTAGTTATGTAAAATTAATGTGAGAGCTTTAATTTTGAAATCAAATGATCTTGGCCACCTACCCTATAAATCATTTAATCCTCCCTGTTTCCTCAATCAAATTTCTCTTATATCTAAAATGAGAACTATTATGTATTCTCTACTTATCAGTTATTTATTTTGCAAATTCAATTAAGTAACATGTATAAAATAGAACATTTTAAATAATAAATGATTCAATACAAATTGAAGGGGGCAATAATACATATTTGACCCTCAATAATTATTTGATATTAATATATAACACTGTATTACAAATAAATGTCTATTATTAATAATACTCATAATTTCATGTCAAATTATACTTGGAATGTGTTTCAATAATTTTTGTCTTAAATATGAAAAAAGTGAAAGTCACTGGAAATCTGGTCTTATAGAGGTAAGCATCATTAATGCTTTGGTGGCAGTCTTTCTTAGATACTGTATATAAATTAGTGTTTTCTTTTTCTGCTCAATACATTGTAGGAAGCCCCCTGTAAGTCAATGGCTATAAATATAATGCATTGTAAAAAAAAAAATAGGTAGGTATTGTGTGAGTGTGGGATCTGAAATTTACTCAGTTATTTTTTAATTAGTGGGAAATAACATTTAATTTAAAAAATATGTAATAGTGCTATAACAAACTTCATTGGTGTACATATATGTGTGTGCTTATCCTGTGTATAGACTCTTAGACCTGGAGTAACCAAGACAAAAGATAAATGGATTTTAAACTTTGCTATGTAATATCAGATATTTTCCTGAAAATACTGTAACAATTTCCTGCTCAAAGTATGATATTTTATTTTCTTGGCTCTTTTGCCAATGGTAAGATTGACAATCTTCTCATATGTTGAATAGAAGTTTATTAAATTGCTTCCTTAGTCAATTTCCAATGCATACCATTTACTATTTTTTTCCCTATTTGTTGTCTTTTTGATTTGTTAAAGTTCTTTTTATCTTATAGGTAATAATAGTTGTTGAAAATATTTTTGCTATTTTCATTTTCACTATGTGTGAGGTGTTTGCTTTTGAATTTTTTTTATATTACACATTCTCTCCATGTTATTTAATTTACCTTCTTTCTTGCACCCACTCCACTAAGGCTTCACGAGCATTCAGCACAGTGGATCGCTCCCTCACTTGGTTAGCTTCCAGGCTCTTTCCTTGCTTATAGGGTTCCTAGTCCCCCTTTTCACTCAGTTCTCTGAAATCTGTCTTCCATAGAACTAGAATTATCTTTAGTAAACATAGGTCATACGTGCATGGCTCAAAACCCTCTAATTATTTCCCCTTGTGTTTAGCATAGAGTCCAGACACTTGCTTTGGCCTCTGAGGACTGTCATGCCAGGCCTCTGCCTGCCTCCTCCACCTCTTAGCTGACTCTGGCTGTAACTTCACTTGGGTCACTGCCCACTGTCTCCTACAAACATGTCAGGCAACACCTGCTCAGACCTTTTCTTCTTGATGAAATGTTCTTTCTCCTTATGTTAACAAAGCTTCACTTGAGCCTCAGCTGAGATGTTGCCTCTTCACAAAGGCCTTCCTGAATATCTATTTTAGTCACTCCTTATCTGACATTGCATCCTATACTTTACTGTTTTCGAGATTGCCATTTGCCTCTCACACTAGATTTCAAGTTTCATGAGTAAGACCTAGTCTGCATTTTTTATCACTACATCCCCAGTTCCTAAAGAAGCCACAGTGAGTCCTCAATAAATATTAAGTGAGTGAAGAGCTGAATAAATAGTGTACCTGGAATTTTAAAGCATGTATATGAACTTATTTACAGTGTTTACATAAATGCTAAAATCTATTTCTGAAACTTCTGTCATGTTTCAATGATCAATTTGTTTATTTTTAATCCAATACCACTGACCCACTTATTTATTCCTATGCCAGTGTTTGGACTATGTATAACTCAATTATGGCAAGGTTTACCACAATTGAGAAGATCATGATAAATTCCCACAGTGGAGAACATGATTGGTAATTCAATTTGTTTAGATCTTATTTGTGTGACTTAGAAAATAAGTTTTATTTTCATTTTTATGGGCCTGCACCTTTATTTACTTATTTGTCAATATTTTACAATCCCTAAGCAACATATAATTATGTTTTTATATCCTTTCTGTGAGGTGGTTTAGAATGCCTCTGGTTTATGGATAAAGAAATTAGTGCAAGGAGAAAACAGATCTCTGCCCTGTCTATGGGTCCTATTGCTGTTAGAATTGAGCCGCCTCTGTTATTACTATCACCTTATGTGTCACCAGTAAGAATTCTCCAGGAAGGTCTTCTGGGGTTGTCTCATACATTCAAACCAAAGAATCCAACCATATACTGATATATAAAAATGCATCTTATATATACATATATATATATTTTTTTTTTAATTTTTTTTATTGTGGGTTGTTCAAAACATTACAAATTTCTTGACATATCATATTTCCACACTTTGATTCAAGTGGGTTATGAACTCCCACCCTCACCCCATTCACAGATAGCAGAATCACATCAGTTTCACATCCATTGATTTACAAATTGCCATCCTAGTGTCTGTTGTGCTCCGCTGCCTTTCCCATCCTCCACCCTCCCCCTCCCCCACCTCCCTCCAGACAC
>NW_026000093.1:36961292-36963645 GCF_001458135.2 Marmota marmota marmota | reverse complement strand
TGCGACAAACCTCTCGCGTTTGAGTCCCCGTAGCCGATCCTCGTGCGATGGAAATCCTTCCTCCAGGATCCGGAGCACCCCACTATTGCTGGAAATTCCTAACAAGATATCCTTTAGCCGTCCTGACTTGTCATACTCCCACACAGTGAAGCAGCACACGGGGGTAATGCACTCCCCTCGCCGCCATCTTCTTCAATCCATCTTATATATTTTTAAAATAGTAATGAAATTAGTCAGAAGAATGACTTCTGACCTTATAAACTGCTCTCTCGACCTAGAAGTTCTTCTTTACTTGCCTGATTAATATCCTGTAGATCTTTGTTTCTTTGTCACTTCCTCTAGGAGATGTGTCCCTTCTCCTTGACAAAGCCACCTCTTATTATTATACATGCTTTTAGATCTGTGTACCTTCTTCTGCATACTTTTCAGAGTAGCAGTTTTCCCTTTTCTGAGATTATTTTACATATGTCATCACCTGACTCTTTTAAGTTTACAAATGGCAAGGACATGTCTATTTTTTTCCCTCAATATTTTATCTGCAGCACCTAGCATAGTGCCTGGCTCTTCATATGTGTTCAATACATATTCATTGATCAAATGACTGGGTGCTAAACATTAGATAAACCCATTAAAATGTATCCTTGGGATCCAGGCTGGAAAATTGTCTCTTTTTCAGATTGATATCTTCTTGTTTGGCATTCTCAAAGCTATTCTGTTCCCTCAATAACATTGATGAATAAAGAATCAGGTGAATTACAACTACATAGAAATTTCAGAAAATATCAACCTAAAACTACTTAACATAATGTAAACTCTTATCTGATGCTACTGAATAGGAAACCAGTGCTGCTCAAAAATAGTGCTGAATAGCTTTTGAGAGTGGCAAATTCAGCACTACTCTTCAGTACTTTGGGAAATTATTGGCAATGAACACTCTATGAGCTGACTTGACCCATGAAACATTAAATTTGTGGTTCTTTTTATTGTTTCCTACTTGGAAGGCTGTAATAATTTAATTAATAATCTGATCATACGGTATATAAATATAAGTTCATTTAGAATTCTACTAATGACTTATTTATTTAGAGAACATGGTCAATAGTATGCTAATTTTTAAAAATAACAATGCCTTCTAGATCCGTGGGCATTGGTCTTTAAAACATTGTTTACCAGTACAATTATTTATTAAATTAATCATTAGCTAGCAAAATCTCTGAGCAGCAGCAAGACCTGCCAGTCCTTTCAAATCTGTTTGTGTTGTTCATCTGCATTTTCCCTCCAAGAATAGAGCTTTTAGTGATATTATATAATGTGTTTCTGAAATAGCTGTCTAATGGAAATTGGCTTTGGAGAAATGCTTAGGTTTATTTCCCTCAAACCTCTATATTTTAATAGTATCACATTGCAATAGAGCTTTAGCATTATGGAGCACTTTAGGAAGTATCTTTAAAATGGTTGATGTTGGTGCTTGTCAAATGAATGTCTATTGGCATTGCCATAGAAAACATCTATCTTAGGCAATGTAGGAGCTTTGAAGTTATTGGATTGTTATGTTTATTTTTATTTCAAAAATTTTAATGGTTTTGTTTTCAAGTAAGTATAAACGTCTGGTCATTAGCAAGAATGTGAACTCTGAATTTTCTATATATTTATTTTTCCAAAAAAGAGAGCAACTTACAACACTATGTATTTCAAATGTAAGTAGCTATAAAAGTTCACATGAGAGATTAAGACTAAAAAAGAATGAATCACTTATGCCATAATGCAATTTAAAATTCTGTCCATATAAGAAAAAAGAAAGGGTTGTTTTGTAAAAAAAAAATTAATTGCAAGGAAGGGAAAGACACTATTTAACATATTTTGGGCTGACTACATGTCAGGAACTCTTCTAGCATTCTTTTAAAAGTTTTATATGATAGTATTAATAATAGGAACACAAATTGGTTAGAGTATGGTAAAAATAAAAAAAAAATTGATTTTCAGTTTGAAACCTTTGCTTTTTGAAAAGCACCTTCAAGAATATTCTATTTTTTCATATTGAATAATATAAAGAGTTTATTCTATTCACAAATTTATCCAAAGAATCCAACCATATACTGAAAAATGCATCTTATGTATTTTCTTTTTTTTTTTTTTAATTTTTCATTGTTGGCTGTTCAAAACAATACATAATTCTTGATATATCATATTTCACACTTTGATTCAAGTGGGTTATGAGCTCCCTTTTTTACCCCAAATACAGATTGCAGAATCACATCAGTTACACATCCATTGATTTACATATTGCCATACTAGTGTCTGTTGTGTTCTGCTGCCTTTCCTATCCTCTACTATCCCCCCTCCCCTCCCCTCC
>NW_026000093.1:36938568-36956533 GCF_001458135.2 Marmota marmota marmota | reverse complement strand
GCTCTGCCTCTCAGCAGGTCGCTGCTCCTCTTCTGCTGGTGGGTCGCAGGCCCGCCTACCTCGCAGGAGTGATTGGAAGCTCTGTTCAGCCGTGGGCCACTGGGCCTTTTCTGCCGGTGGTCACCGTTCCGCCTACCTGGCAGGCGCGGGGGGTGGGGGGCGGCTCTGCCCCTCAGCAGGCCGCTGGGCCTGCTCTGTGGATGGTCACAGTTCCCTCTACCTTCATCTTATGTATTTTCAATACAGTAATGAAATTAGTCAGAAGAATGACTTCTATTTGTTGATTTATAGTCAAGAATAATAATCATTAATTTTTATTTGAAAACCAGAATATATTAATTAACAATGTGCTTACACTAATCTTAAGTACATGATTTTGACACTTAGAATATTAAAATAATTTCTGTTCCCATTAAAATAACACACATGATAGTATCTGTGATGAACAACTATGGAAGTATTTAATGATTTTTTTTTTTTTGTACAGTGGATTTAACCTAGAGGTGCTTTACCACTGAGCCAAATACCTGGCCCTTTTTTATTTTGAGACAGGGTCTCAATAAATTGCTTAGAGCATTGCTAAATTGCTGATACTAGCATCAAGCTTGCGATCCACCTGTCTCCATTTCTTGACCACTGGGATTACAGGCATGTACCACCAGGCCTGGCATGCATTTTAAAAGTACAATTTCTAATGGGTTGAATTGTGTACTTCTGAAAGACAGATTGACGTCTAATCCCTGGTAAAAGTAAACATAACCTTATTTGAAAACGGTCTTTATAAATATAAGCAAGTTAAGGTGAGTTCATATCCAACTAGCTGGGCTCTAATCTATTATGACTCATGTCCTCATAAGAAGAGGAGAGACACAAGAGGAGGAGTATTGATGAAGGTGACCATAGCAGTGTTAAGAGATTCAAGCCCAGGAATGCTGAGGATGGCTGGGAAGCCATCAGAAGCGCACAACAGGCACAAAAGAATTCTCCCTACAGATTTCAGAGGGAGTATGGCCTTGCTGATACCCCATCCTCCAGAACTGTGAGACCATAAATGTCCATTGTGCTGTGGGGTTCAGCTTGTGGGACTTGATAAGTAGCTAGAAAACTAGCACATGGTTAAAAGTTAAAAGACACCTTCACAGTCTTTTGGAGTATAAACCCTAGTACAATTTGATTTTGTAGTGGTATTGTTTTACTCAACCAACAAGCAAAACAAAACAAAACTGCATGGCTTATATCACTGTTTTAAATTCTAGGGAGATAATATTAATTGAATTTTTAAGAGTGAGTTCACATTTCTTGGAATATCTTTGGATTTCACCCCGTGATCCAGCCTAATGGACTCCATTGCAGTTCCTGAATCCACCGTGATGTCACATTTTCACGTTATGCTCTTTTCAGTCCTAGAAAGTTCTCACCATATTTTGAATATTGCCTGTCTTCTTGTATCCACTCTTTATTGTCCCAATAAGATTATGTAATAAGCAATAATAAAACCTGTGGCGTACAATAGTTATCTTTTATTTAAGTCATGAGCTGTGGGGTTCAACAGGTCTGAGTTAGATATTTGGGCTGTGTTACTTATGCACTTGTGGTCAGTTTTGGGCTATCTAGTTACTTTCAGATAGGCTTACTCACATTTGTGTATTATCTTTTAAAGAAAAGAAGTTGGTAATGTTTTTGAGGCTCATCAACTATTTTTATTAAAGTTTGTCGTTTTTTTCCTATCTAAGGAATCATGGCTACCCTAAGATTAAGAACATTTTTTCTATTTTTTTAAATTTTATAATTATATAAACTATAAAATCTATATCTTTATGAACCATTTTGAGTGAATTTTTGTGTATGGTTTGAGGTAGAGGTTAGAGTAATATTTCTTTTTCCCAAGTGGATAGGATATACAGTTGTTTTTGTGTGTTGCTTAAAATACTTCTCCATTGAATTTTCTCAGCACTTTTGGAAATAAAATCAATTTAACATGTTTACAAAATCATATGTATATTAAATATAAAAATGTATTATATATTATATATATATACATAAAACACATTAACATATATAACATACATGCATTTATATATAAAATGTTAATAGGGAGAGTGTGAGAGCATTCTTTTTCTGAACTTTCTGCTCTGTTTTATTGGTATATATGCCCATCCTTATTCTGATACAATACTGTCATAATTACTGTCTTGAAATGATATAACTCTGCTTCATTAACTTTGTGCTTTGTTTTTCAAAATTGGTTTCACTCTTCTAGTTTTTCCATTTCCTGAGTTTTAAAACTGGCTTTTCAATTTTTCTAAATATTGGGATTGCATCAAAATTTATAGATCCCTTGGATGTAATGGGCATCTTAATATTGAGTCTTTCAATTGATGAGTGAAGTTATGTCCTTCATTCATTTAGGTCTGGTAAAATTACCCTTAGCAGTGTTTTGTAGACACCATATGCTATGGTAGATAGAATATTCTGGAAGGTGAGTAAATCATGAGGGTGGAACCATCATGAATATGGAACTAGTGTCCTTATAAAAGAGACCCCAGAGAGCTAGCTAGCCCCTTCTACCACATAGCTAGATGGTGCTGTGAGGAACAGACTGTCACCAGACACTGAAACTGCTGACACCTTAATCTTGGATTTTCCAACCTCCAGAACTGTGAGAAATAAATGTTTGTCATTTATAAGCTACCCAGTTTATGGTATTTTTATTAAAACAACCTGAAGACACTAAGGTACCATATTTATCAAATTTATCCCTTAGGTGTTTTATGGTTTGATGCTACTGCAAATGGTAATTTCACAATTCCATTTTATAAATATTTATTACTAGTATAAAGTAAATTAATTTCTTAATGTTAATTTTATATCTGTGACCTTGATATGCTCAATTATTAGTTCTGGTAAATTACTATTAGATTTAATAAGATCTTTATGAACAGGATCATCATGATCATGTTAATTAAAAAAAAAAGTTTTACCATTTTAGTCTTAACTTCCTGCCTTCTATATCTCCATCTATCTGTCTATACCTTGTTTGGACTGACTAGGATCTATAGTACAAAGTGTAAAGGAGTTAGTAAGAGTAGATGACATTGCCTTGTTACTGATCCTAGGGGGAAAGCTTTCTATCCTTTAACATTAAGTGTGACATTTTGTGCAAATTTTTTATAGTCTTTTTTCATTCTATTGAAGTTGTTTTCCTCTAATCACAGTTTCCTAAGATTTTTTTTAAGATGAATGATTATTGTTGAATATTCTAAAATGTTTTTATTCATACTGAGATGGTTATGTTTTTTTCCTACTTCATTGGTCAATATTATAAATTATGTTTATTATTATAAGATGTTAAAAATCTTGCATTCCTGGAATAATTCCCAATTACTCACCATGCTTTATCTTTTACATGTATTATGGGTTTGATTTGTTTATATCTTGTTAAGAATTTTTGCATCTATGCTTTAGGGAATATTGATCCACAGATTTCTGCTGTTTTGTGATGTCCTCATCTGAATTTTTTAAAAATTAAGGTAATGCCTTATAAGTTAAGATAATGCCTTATTTCATAAACTTAATGGACAATACTAATTCTTCCTCAGTTTCTGGGAATAGTTTCTGTTTGATTGGTATCATCTTTTTCCCCCCTAAATAATTAATATACTTTACCAGTTAAGCCATTTGTAGTTAAATTTTAAATTATGTATTCTATTTCTTTAATAGATTTAGGGATATTCACATTTTAAATTTTGTGTTCTATTTGTATTCTGGTCACTTGCTTATGGGAAAAGGAATTTGTCTTTTTATCTGCTTTGTTGAGTTTATTGGCATGAAGCTGTTCATAATATTTCCTTGATATTTCTAGCATGTATCAAGTCTGTATTAACATCTCCTTTTTCATTACTTGTACTGGTAATTGTATTCTTTTGCTTTCTATTGATTAGTCTAAATCAGGAAATCAGGGTTTGTTAATTTTTTAAAATAGTCATTTTTTTTTCTTTATTGATTTTCTTTTCTTTCTATTTTTTTTTCAGGGGGGGTGGTTGTTTTCTATTTCATTGATATCCACTTTTATTTTCACTATATCTTTACTTCTGTTTACCTAAGGCTTAAGTTTTCTTTCTCTAGTTCCTGAAGAAAAAATTTATATCATTGATTTTGGACCTTATTTTTCGTATATATGACATTAGACCTATAACTATGCATCTAAACATTTAACTGTATATATTGAATTTTGATATGCTATGATTTTACTTCAGTTAAAATATTATCTACTTTCTTTAATAATTTCCTATTTAATCAGTGAGTTATTTACAAGTGTGTGTTATACTTTCTAAATATTTAAAATTTTTGTGACATCTTATTTCTCATTTCTTACTTTTGTTGTTATCAATAAATGCTACATATTTGAATGCAATCCCTTTAAATTTAACAGTACTTGTTTTATAGTCCAACATTTGGTATATTTTCATGAATGTTCTGTAAGGACTGAAAAATTATGCATGTGCACACACAAACCCATATGCACACAACACACACACACACACACAAACTGCCATATTGAGCACCTGAAAGGAATTCTTATGTTGTTAGTTACTGTAAAAACATAGCCATTCAATTTTATCATCAACAGGTAACAACTTTCTTCTGATACTTTTTGAAGGAGATTCTGCTCTAAGCTCCAATCTAGAAAGTTAGTTTCCAATGAATAATTACGCTTTGGGCAAGCCTCATGGCAAAATCTGTGCAAAGTTCTCTACATTATTGATACCTGGAGAAAGATTATCATGTGCTAGCTTCTGAGTTGACATTCAAACAACTACTGGAGCCCCCTTTTAGATACAGAAGCAGATAAATTCATAGAATGTACTGCAGAACTGAGATCCGGAAAAATAAACTCAGTAGGACTGAATAATGAAAGAAACGTAACAGTGGCTATTTGTTTTGGAAAATTTTGCTATTACTTTTTACATTATACTTCCTAAGGAAAATGTGAAGTCTATTTTATTTCAGTCTGTCTCTAACTCTTAAAACATTAGACTATTTTCATAGTTCATTTTTTTTTTTATATTCTCAAAATTGTATATTTTTCTCCCTGACTTCTCAAAAATTTGAAACACTTTTTTTTAAAATTTTTATTGTTGGTTGTTCAAAACATTACATAGTTCTTGACATATTTCACACATTTGATTCAAGTGGGTTAAAACAGTGGATGTGTAACCGATGTGATTCTGCAATCTGTATATGGGGTAAAAATGGGAGTTCATAACCCACTTGAAATACTTTTCTTGAAACTCTTTTCTTTGGATGGCAATGAAGTTATTTGCATAGATTCAGTAATAATTTTTCTTCCTTTTAATCAGGATGTAAATGGACAAATCAATTTTGTATCTAAAACCATACCTAATATATTATATTTGGAGCCAATATCATTAATACCCTTGAAGCCTACCAACTATTGGGAATAAGAATTGTATGTGGAACCTTTCTTCATAAAACCTTCCCAAGGAACTTTTCTGGTATAGTTGTTTGACTTAAAGCTTCTCAGCCCTACAAATTAAGAAAAATCACTTGACAGAACAGAAACTAGCTAAGTGTAGAGACGTGGAGATTAGAAAAAATACAATCTCATTTAAAGATAATAGTAGCAGAGTGGTGGATATGAATTTTTTTTGAGTTTTGTTTTCTTTGCTTGGCAGAGAAGGAAAGGGAGAGAAATAGAAAAAGAAGAGACAGAGCCCTTTGGAATGAGGAAGACTATTGCAAATACCATCCTAGATTCCTTTTGAGTGAGTCTCCAGATGGAGAGAATCTTTTGCACTTAGTGGCTATTATTTACAGCAACTCTAGATTTTCAGAACATTTTCTAATGAGGCATATATAAGTTTTTCAGTATCTATGTCCACAAAGCAAGCTGATAAAAAATGAGTCCAGCATTATTGTAATCTACATTTATTTTTGGAGATCATTTTTACCACAAAAGGGGAATGTCGAGGAAAACAGTAAATAAAACATGCGGAATTTGGAAACATGTCTTTCGAATGTTCTACTGGAGCATTATCTAACAGATCTACCAAAGGGTTATCTAATTCCTCAGAATTATGTCGTGTTTGTCTACTTACTATTTACTGTTCATTAGGGTATTTTACACCTTTATAAGGTTAGTCATTAACTTATAGAAAATATAATGATGCAATTTATCTTTGTCCAATAAATAATAATGCAAATGAATTTACTCTCAGAAATGCAAATGTTTTCTTTATGTAGAAAAGTTTACAACATACAGTTTATAGTTTATTGCTCCAGAGAGCATTAACCACTTTTAATGTAGTTAATCAGTTTTATCTCACCTTATTTTAATGACAGAAGAGCTTGACAAATTTAATGTGTCAACTCAGACATGTGATCAGACTGATTCTTCACCAGAATCAGAATGTTTACATGATTTGATGGCTATGGCCTGGTATCAACATTTTACAAGTAAAGTGACATCCTGGTCCAAATGAAGAAGTTCCCTAGAAAAAAAGATCTTAACATGTGTAGTTTCCAAGGAAAGATACTCAGTCAGTGAGTCAGTGGTGCATCCACATATTTTTTTTTCCTAATTCTGGGCAACAGTTCAAAGAAAATGTCTATTACAATGTCAGACACTTTCCAACATAGTGGAAAAAAATATTTCAGCCACAATCATGTAATTGATCAGTTGCCATATCGAGTGGCCTATTTCAGCTTTTAACCTAAAATTTCTCATTTGAAAGAAATATATTTAAATGCCACCTGAGTATTGGTATGATATATCTAAATTTCTCAATAGGGAAAGTTTGATTAGAAAATATGATTTTCTGATGAATAGGAAAGCCTATTTCTGGGGGGGTGAACTGAATTTATAAGCTTTTAAATAAGTGTAATAAGAAACTCATCAGTAAAAATCTTTATCCTTCTTTCCAGAAAAGAAGGGGAAATCCTAGATACTTGTCATTGGGATATATTTTAAGATATAATAATCACTTTATTTGGAATTTTATTCCAATGTAACCAAAATCTGATGATGTATTAGTATTTTACAATTAGCCCTTTAGAGTTGGCTCATGTAAATAGCTAAAGAAATCCTTGGACTTTCTTAACCCATCTTATACCTATCTTGTTCAAGATTTGCCCTTGTAAAGCTGAAAATTAAAGTGCATCCTTAACCCAATACAAAATGGGTATTTCTCACAGATTCTGGATTTTCCAGATAGTATAGATATCATATATCTATGCTTTATAACAACTATAATGATTACATATGCATCAAAATGTGTATGGATTTTTACTTCTTTTGCAAGAGTTAAGATCAATTCACAAATTAGAGAAATTATTTGGAAAATTATGTGTTTCCCTTTTGTTATTTGTTTTGGAAACCTAGCTATTATATATTTGTAAAAAAGAAAAGAAGGAAAAGTAGGTAGATAAGGAGAGGAATTTTTTAAAATAATTGCTTGTGAACATATCTGATTTTTTTTTACTTCTTTGTGGCACAACTTTACATTGACATACTCTGTAAAACATAAGTTATGATCTAAGATCACAAATCCTGTAGCTCTGTATGAAGTTTAATCTTTACAGGTATTTTTTGCTTCTTTGATATTGATTCTAACGTTTAGAATCCAATTGTTTTTCAGAGAAGTATGATCTGAGAATAATTACTAACAAAGTAAAAAATAAAGACAAGTGTCATAAGAAAACCATAGTTTACAAATTGAAAGAAGCATACTAACTCTATATAAACCCTAAATGTAATTGTTCATGCCAGTGCATCTTTATGAAAAAGATTAGTAATAAACTTTGACTAGCAGAAGAAGTTCAAATGTTTGATTTCCAGTTTAAAATTCTAAAATCAACATGCATCTGATAACTTCTGAATATTGATAGTACTAAGTTTGGTGCCTCTAAATTGAATTCAGATGTGGGTACACCTGGAAATCATTGTGGCCTCTTTTAGTTATTTGATGTCTAAGGATATTAGACTATGACATTCTTGATATTTATGGAAAATATGGTATTTTAAAATTTTCTTTGCTACTTTTTTTCCCTTTCAATTCTTCCTTCTGAATTCTAAGAAAAGTACATGCTTGTGGTAAAAATTCTATTTATTTCATATGGTGTGTAGAAAAATGTGAAAGCTGGCTTCCTCCATTCTACTTTTCCCAGTTCTATCATTAAGAGGTCTTTAAACAGTGTACATAATGACATGTATTGTGGGGGTATTGAAAATCTTTTCCCTAGTTTGTTCTTTGTATTTTGATGTTGCTGTTATATAAAACTTTATTTCTTTTTGCAGTAGAACATATCAATCTTTTTCTTTATGGCTTCTAGGTTAGTGTCATACTTAGGACAGATTTCTCTGCCTCAAGATTATGAACTAATGTATCAATCTTTTTTTCATTTTGATAATTTTAGATTTAAAATTTATAAATTTAATTCCAGTGGAAACTTGTTAGGTTGTTTCTATTTGAGAGAACTGAAGAAAAGACTTGATATATTTTTTTAAAAAAAATGATTGAGTAGTAATTTTTCTAATTTTCTTTACCTTATTTTTAAAATATTGCAACATTTTCTCCTTTACTTTTAAATAAAGTAACAGGATTTTACATGGTCACTATCAATTCTTCTTTTCTTAAAAATTTTGCAACAAATGTTTGCAGTATCTCAGTGGTACTAATAAACATAACTCCAAGGAAAATTGTCATAAAAGAAGGAATTTATTGCATATTCAATCTGCTTTTCATTTGAAGGATAAGGTTCTCCTGATTTATTTAGAAGTGCAATAGACTGGCTAAAGAGAGCTTTTGATGGAGAAATTGTTGACAACTGAAGTTTTATAAAGTTATGTAATGGCAGATTCTTGGCTATAGGAACAGGAACTTTTTTCTTTCTTATTCTTTTTGCTTTGTTTTTTTTTTTGGACCAGTTGGAAGACAAAATAAAACAGATACTTTAAAAATTCAAAAAAATTAAATAAATCATTAACATTGAAACTATACAGAGAATATATGTTTTATTAAAATTTTTGCTATATCCTGAGTTCTAATCTCTTGCCCACATACATGGTGACAATGAGAAAGCAGTCTTCTGTCTTGGCTCTGTCATTCTCATGGTGAAGTCGATTATCCTTATATATCTGTAAACTCAAGGAAATACAGGACTGCTAGAGTCACCTAAAACTTGTTCAAAGCTTAGTTAATAAAACTAAAAACAGAACTACGATATGATCCAGGGTATATATCTGAAAAAAATGTAGTCAGCATAGAAAAGAAATGCCTTCATATCCATGTTCATGGTGGTATTATTCACAAGAGCCAAGCTATGGAACCAGCCTAGATGGTACCATTATCTGATGATAGATGCCTGAAATCAGATAAATGAATAAAGAAAATATGGTACATATACACAGTGGAGTATTATTTATATTTATTTATATTTCTGTTTATAATATATTTATATTTATAGCCATAAAGTAGAACAAAATCATGTCATCTTCAGGGAAATGGGTGGAACTGAAGGTCATCATTTTAAGTGAAATAGACACTGAAAGAAAAGTATTTTGTATTTTCTCTCAGATGTGAAAAAATATTTTTTAAAAAGTCTTGAAAAGTAGAAAATGGACTATTAGGGAATAGGAAAGGGACCGGGGTGAGAGAAAAGAGAAGACAGGAGGGAAAGGAGGGTGAATATTATCAATGCACAATATATATTTATGGAATTATCCCAGTGAAACCCATTGATTTATTCATTAATATTTGTTAATGAAAAGCAAGTGAATAATAAAAAAATTCTTTTTGTCCTTCTACTTCTCCCACCCTTAAGCACACTCTCCCTTACTTGTACATTTCTGATGGAAGTGGTATGGGATGAAAGATTGTCTCAGGGACAAGGGAGCAGGTAATCTGTAGCTTTCATAAATTTGATCACAGAGAAATAAGTATGTCAAAAATGAATCACTGCATTGCAGCTAATGCATTCAGTCAAAATTAAGGACAAATAAATTAAAAGCTAAAATGTGTATGATGTCAAAAATGCAGACTAGTTTAAAGATCAAAAGCAATTTACTACCAGGTTCCAATTTCAGCACTATTGCTTGATAGATACATGCTATTTAGTATTTATTGACAACCATGTGCTATTTCACTTCTGGCTTTGTTTCCTCATCTGTAAAAATAGTTTTAATAAAAGAAAAATTCTGAGGTATCCTAAATTTAATTATAATGAGTGGAGGATGGAGGGTTGAAAGATAACAGCTGAAGGTGAGACCAACAAAAAGATTTTAATGTTGAAACCTTTACTCACATATCACACCCTGTGTATGTATAAACTTTATAGATTGTTGACCCTACCCAGTCCAAAAGCACAATGATTTCTCCATAAGGATTGCCCTCCTATTCCAAAGCTTTTTTTAAACAGCTTCCTATAATTTTGTTCTCCTTATTTCTAACCAATATAGCTTCCATATAAACAACTGATGCTTTTGTTATGCTTTGAATATGAGGTTTTTCCCTAAAAGCTCACCTGTGGATGCAGAAATGCTGTAGATGGGTGGGGCATGGCTGGAGGAAGTAGGTCACTGAGATGTGCCCTTGGGGACTGTATTTTGTCCCTGAATCTTTGGGTTCTCTGCTTGCTGAATTTCATGAGCTAAGCAACTTTCCTCTGGCACAGACTTTCACCATGGTGTTCTGTCTCACTTTAGGCCCAGAGCAATGAAGTTGTCACCCCAATGAAACTGTGAGCCCCTCTGAGTTGCTCTTATCAGATATTTTGGTCACAGTGATAAAAAGCTGATTAACACAGCTTTTTTTCCCTGCATTTTCATTATAAGAAGTATTCTCAGTTCTGGTCTGGTGGACTTATTTTCCAAATGCTAACTAGCCTTGTTGCTAATATTTTGTGGAAGCTTTTTTTTTGGGCCTGGTCCTTTTTCTGGCTGACATTTGTCATAACTCTGTAAACCCTTTTATTCTAAGATCCCTGGTTGCAACAATTTACTTCTTCCTCCAAATACATAAATAATACACCATTTTGCAGAAAATAGAAGTATAAAAGAGAAAATAATCAACTATAGTAGTATCACTCAGAAAAAATTCATATAAGATTAATATTTACTTGTACATTTTTCTTGATTCATAGCTATTTTCCCATATCATTTATATGTATAAAAATGACTTCTAAGAATTATAGAATATTCTTTTATATTTCAAAAATAGGTTAGCTACTTTGATATATCTATGTATCTGTATCTATTTTTTTGTTTGTCTTGGTATAAATAATGCTGGTAACAAATCATTGTTTGCAACTTTGACTATTTTCCAAGAGAGATTGCTGGAATTATACTCTCCTCTGAGGGTATGTAATTACTTAGGACCTTGGTTCATTTTGATAAAGTAATTTCTGGGAAGTTTGTGCTAATTAATATTTCTACCAGATCTATTGCTGTGGCATTCAGGATAATATGTTTTTAATTTTTGCCATTTTGATAAGTAAAATTGCCATCTCTTTTCTTATCTTTGCATAACTTTGATGATGTCTGTTTTTTGCCCCCCCCCACATTATTTTTGTAAGAATTCATTTGTATGTCTTTCTAATTAAAGATAAACCTTGTCAATATCTTAACATTATTGGTTTGTGAAAGTCAACCATCAAAATTAAAATAAATTACCATTTGTATTTTTGCAGCTATTTATAATTATTATCTAATTTTCCAATTACAACTTGTCTATGATAGAACTATGCTATATCAATTAAGTAAAAATTTTTATTTGAGGCTGATTTTAAATCTACTAGCACCTGCTACTATATAACCCACCACCCCCTTTTGTAGATGCTAAGATTCATGGCCTTTTTTGCTGGATGCTGGCATCTGGCTATACAATATCTCCTAAGGAATCTTTCCTAGACCAACCTTTGGATCTGTTTCCTCAAAGCTCAGACATTTTTGATAGACACACCCCATGAAATTCTCTCTGCCTGGCACACCAATCTTTTCAGGCTGAAGAGATATATTGTTCTTTAATAGGATCACATGTATTATCAGGTTTTCTTTCCCAGATATGAAAATTATTTGCATTTCAAGGAATGGGTATAACATTGGGGATTTCAGACAACAGTATTTGGCAAATATAAAAAATGTTTTCGAAGTGGATAGTTATTTCAAGACCCTAAGATGAGACTAGACTGTTGGGTGGAAATTAGTGGCCTACATAACTATGGAGTGAAACTTGGGTTAATATAAATTAATTTTATAATTAATTTAAGATCTGATATTGATTAACTCTGTCAATTCTGCACCTGTTGTAGAGTCTACAAATCATTATGTGTTGGCATACTAACAATCTTAGAACTCAAATACTAGGAATCACTTGAATTTGACAGTTAAAACAAACAGTAACTTACCACATTGAAAGAGCTGAAAAGTTCAAAGAAAGGGCAATTTAAATGATCAAGGAGATTGAAATTCTGAAACTCTGAAGATGATGAACCAGAAATATTGAGCTCTAGTCTGAAAATTCAAATGCTGATGAGTAAGAAAGATCAAAGGTCGTACAATCATAGAAAATTATAAAGGTTTAACAGGGGGACTTTCAAACTTAATATTAGAGTTATGGGACCCCTATCTAATTCACAAATCACATTTCTAAAGAGTTCTGAGGAAAGTGGATAGTATAGCATAATTTGTAAAATTAGAATATATGGATAAATCTAGAGATAAAAGTCCCATAAGGAGCTATAATCTGTCAGTGGTGGTTTAGGTCTTTCTCCAGGGTTTCTTCAATAATGGCTTCATGAGGAATATTTTCCTTCCCTTCTGTACTTTTCTTTCTCCTCATCTCTCAATAGAGCAATGCTAAGTGCTATTATATTGTATAGCTTCAGTGTGATACCTCCTAAAGTTTATGTTAAATTTAATTATTTCTGTATTCTGTATTAATCATAAGATAATTGTAAATGGTTGCAAATTTTGACACTTATGATAATTTAGAAAAACCATTAATTCTAAAAGATCAGTGATTTTACGGAATTTGAAGGTGCTTATGTGGTTTCTTAGAGCAGGAAAAAAGCTATCATGATATATGTGTAATTTTCTGCAATTTTACCACTGAAACTACATGTATCTGAAAATGGCTTCTGTATTCAATAGCTATGAAATAAATTGCCTTTTCTTGAAAGTACTACAGGATAATGTAAAGGTCATTGTCATGTTTTAGACTTTTAACAACTTTGATTGTGCTATAAATAACTGGGGCTAGCATTTTTATTTCATGCAACCTAAGTTATATAAATTGGATTTTAAGATGTAAAGTGGTAGGTGAATTAAATTGAAAACGTGTACACAGCATATTGCTACAGGTCTCTTTAATTAAAATCTTTTTGAGGTTCCTGCTAAAGCTAAAACTAATATATCTTAACATTTCTAGTTCTTGAAATCTTGGTTTGAGTTTCATGTAAGATAAGAAAGCCCTGTGGAAGTGGTCAGAAAAATCCAAACAATCTTATCTGTCTTATCTGTCTTGGGCTGTTCCCAAACACTGCAGAAACTCCTATTCTGAATAATTGCTTCATATTATTGTTGATATTGTTGTCCTTTCTATAAAACACTTTTTTTTTATGGCAGGTACAGGAAGTGTCATTGTTGACAAGGTGTCATAGTTACATTAACATCTTGCTGACTGGCCAGCTGGGCTTTGACAACTTCACTGAAAAAGGACATAGTGTGATAGAGATAACAATGTTAAGAGTGAATACAAAAAGTAAGAGGTGACAAAGAGCTCAGTTAAGAGACACAATAAAAGATTCTAGAGACTTACAAGACTCCATGTTTAAATTCTATTAAAATATATTTTATTAATTGATTAACTCATCACCTTTATGAATCAATCACTGTTAGTGAATATAACCTGGGTCTGTGGTAGATGTAAGCTGACCAGGCATGGTTCCCAAATTTAAGGTGCTTCTGGTTAATAAGGCAGATAAGACAAGTACACAAAAATAAATAATGCAAATGTTAGGCCTCAGAGAAGCAAATTTTCTCTTTACATTCATAGGAAAGAATAATAAAACATGTTGGTATATTTAAGGAAGAATTCATGATGAAAGAGGAGTTTTTAAATGACCTCAACTGTAAGTAGAGTTAGAGGCTGAGTAGAAAGCATTCTTGAAAAATATGAGAAGGTGAACTCAATTAAATAATACTGAGTAGTTGCAATTTGCTAAGTCATGGAGTGCATGTATTTATTTACTCATGCAACATAATTAATTAATGAACGCTTGGTAATCTACCCGGTGCCAGCTATACATTGATGACTAAAGCAGACTTGGCCTGGACTTTTTGGAGAAAATTATATTGTTTATATTTAACCTAAACAAATTATAATTTATACTGTTTAACCTACCGAAGACACAGGCAGTAAACAGTAAACAGTCTATCACTTTACTATTTCAACTTGTAGTATAGGCAACCAAGGTCTAAACAAGGAACAGAAGAAGAAAATAAATCACAAGTGTTATGGTTTAGATATTAGGTGTCCCTTCCAAAGCTTATATGTGAGTGCAAGAAAGTTTAGAGGTGAGATGATTATGTTATGATAGTTTTAACTTAACCAGTGTACTAATCCCCAGGATAGGAATTAACTGAATGGTAACTATAGGCAGGTAAGGTATGGCTAGAGCAGGTGGGTCAATTACCATGTGCCTTTGGAGTATATATTTTTGTTCTCAGTGAAAGAACTCTTTCTCTCTGATTCCTGGTGTGATGTCCTGAGCCACTTAATTCTACCACACTATTCCATCATGATGTTCTGCCTCACCTTGAGCCCTGAGGACTGAAACCAGCTGTCTATGGACTGAGACCTCTGAAATTGTCAGTGCCAAATAACCTTTTCCTCCACTAAAATTGTTTTTGTCAGGTCTTTTGGTCACAGTGGTGAAAAAGTTGACTAAACCAGAAAATGGTACCAGGAAGTGTGGTCTTTGCTTTGACTAACGTCTTCATGTGGTTCAGAAGCTTTTGGAGCTGTTTGGATTTGTGGGAAGAATTTTGATAATTTTAAAGCTGCAAAATGGAAAAGCTTTAGAAGGTTATAAGCAGAGCTTAATGGATGATTCTGGTGGAAGCTCAGAAAACCAGAATGTCATAAGACTATGGACCGGAAAGACTGGATTTAACAAGGCTTTAGAGAAAAAGAGGACTCTATTGGGAAATTGAACTAATGGCCATTTATGTTTGTTGTGGCTAAGAAGTTGTCTAACTTTTGCATGTGTTCTCAGACTTTGTGCGAGACTCAATTTAAAGGTGATGGACTAAGTAATCTAGTGGAGAAAATTTCAAGGCACAGCCTTTAGCATATGGCATGGGTATTGCTGGATACTTTTAGCCATGTTTATTATAATGCTCCGGCACAGAAAGCAGAGAATAAAGATTTGAAAAACTTGGAGTTTGGCCAGAAAACTGTTAGTAAAACTGGGGCTAAGGAGAATGTGCTTGTTAAAACATTACAGCCACCAAAGAAATGCTGTTAAGTACCTTACCAAGAAACATGGTAAGATGGCTTGAGAGCATTTCAGGGATTGAAAAGACCACACCTATCTCAGATTCAAGGGTGTAAAAATAAAAATTCCTTTGAGAAGAGACCATGGTGGCACCCTGCTTGCACAAGGGGGCCTAGGAAGGTTTTTCACCATAATCAGTCACCCAGTTACTCAGAAGCTACTGCAGCTAGGGTCTCTGGAGACCTGGCTAGGGCTCAAGATGGCTGCAGACCTCAGCATCAACCACGTGGTACTAGTTGTGAATGTAGGAATGTAGGTACTAGTACTAGATACTAGGTACTAGTTCTACAGGAATGTAGGACTATAGTTAAGGGGTCATAAAGGCTTCTGCTAAAATTTCAAAGTAAGACCTGGGAGGGCAGACAAAGTGCTGCAAGTCAGAGTCCCTTGGGCAGTCCCCAAGAGGGCAGACTATGGAGATGTGAGGAGGAAGCCAAAGCTGCAATGGAGACCCCTGAGATTAAGAAATGCCAGTGACATGGGACTTCTGCTGAGGAAATCTGCAGGAATTGAACAGAAACAAGCCAACAGGAGACTCCATGTGGGCTGCAACCAGCAAAACCATAGGAGTGGAGTTACAGAAGCCCTTTGGAGAGAACATGGATGCCATGGGCTCCAGATGCTGGACATGGAACTATAGGACCTATTTGCCAAGCTGGATTTTGCTCTTGCTTTGGCCCCATTATTTCTATGCCAGTTTTTCTCTTGTTTATAATGGAAATGTTTACTATTTACCTTTATATATTTTTTATATATATATAACTTGCTTTTGTTTTTTATAGGAGCTCATGCTGAGAATTTGCCTTGAGTTTCAGAGGAAACTTTGGACTTGGACTTTGGGGCAGTTCTAGAACTGTTTAGACTATGGGGACTCTTAAGATGGACTAAATATATTTTGCATTGTGAGATGAGCATGAACATTTTGGGGCCAGGGGCAAAAGTTTATAGTATAGAGATCAGATATTTCATGTGTGAGACAATGCAGGGCAAAAGTTTATAGTTTAGAGATCAGGTATCCCACAAAAGCTTATGTGTGAGACAATGCAAGGAAGTTTAGGGAGTAAATGATTGGGTAATGAGAGTTTTAACCTAACCAGTATATTAATCTTCTGATAGGAATTAACTGAATGGTAACCATAGGCAGGTAGTATGTGGTTAGAGAAGCTGGGTCATTTACAGTGTGTCTTTAGGGTATATATTTTGTCCTTGGTGAGAAAACTCTCTCTCTGTCTTTCTGCTTCCTGGCGTGATGTCCTGAGCCTCACCTTGCACCCTGAGGAATGGAGCTAGCTGTCTATGGACTGAGACCTCTGAAACTGGGAGTGCCAAATAAACTTTTTATCCTTTAACCTTGGTCTTGTCAGGTCTTTTGATTACTTCAATGAAAATGACCAAAACAATAAGGGAGTTCTGTTTCAGATCATCAGAAATTTCTTGAAGAAGAGATGTTTAACTTCAGACCTAACGGATGAAATGTAGCCAGCCAATGAAAGAAGAGGCTAAGAAGAGAAAGAGTGTTCTAACCAGAGAAAATAGAAAAATGTGTTCTGAAGTGCTGAGGGCCATTGCTAAGTAAGAATGGCGCATGGCATGACCCAGGTCATTTGCAGTGTCATTGCATGTAAGGTGACCTTGCTCAAGGACCAGGGCGGATTGGGGTTTAGGGCGTTCCCGGTTTAGGACAATCCGGGTTTAGGGCGGTTCCAGGTTTAAGGTGTACCCTGCTGGGAATAGGGCGTATCCTGCTGCCTCAGGAGCGCCTGCTCCTTGAGTTCTCATGGGATTCAGAGAGTATTTGGGATTTCGCCCAGAACATGAATTTGGCCCAGAACGTGAATTCCCCCAGAACATGTTTGTAGAGTGCCGGTGTGAGTTCGGGAATAAAGAATTACTGTTTGAATCTACAAGGCTGTGAGTGGCTCGTGATTTTGTGCCCAGCCAGACTGCAGCATTTGGTGGCCCGTACGGGGAACTTCTGAAGCTTAGAGGTAAGTGAAATTTCTCACCCTTGAGGAAGAGAGAAAGAATGGGTGACCATTTCAAAAAACAATGTGTTATTGTTTTGATTTATTTTGTTTTTATTTCAAGTTTCCTGTTCCTAGAAATTTCTCAGGCAAACTGGGGAAAATGGTTGACTCAAGGTTTGAAGTTGTTCGCCTCCGAGGAAGAGAAATTGTTAGAGAAAGGAGGCACCCCAGTAAGACCAAGAACAGTTAAGGCATATGTTGATATAATACAAAAATGTAGCCCATGGCTTTATAAAGATGAGTTATTAAGTATATCAATGGGACCATCATGGTATCCTGTAGAAGAATTTTTCTTCAACAACAAAGAGATGGCTAGTTCTGTTTACTACATTTGTCTAAGATCTTGGTTTTTACAGACATCT
>NW_026000093.1:36919861-36935068 GCF_001458135.2 Marmota marmota marmota | reverse complement strand
AAGAGACAGCCCTCAGGGTTAAGCACACACACACACACACACTTTACAGGAAGCGGTCTCGAGCAGCCTTAGGCAGACTAGGTCAGGTTTTGCAGGTCGGTCATGCCAGGCCCAGCTGGGCCACTAATCAGGAAGTACAATCTGTCCCAGGCTCTCAGGAGGGCAGATAGACAGGAAGCCCACAGGGCTGACAGAAAGCCCACAAGGCTGACAGAAAGCCCACAAGGCTGATTCATACTTCAGTGGTACTCGCCTCCACATGCGGAACAAAGAGCAGGAAACTTACTCCCGTTCCAGGGCCAGGGGCTTCACCACACCTTCTGCTAGTGATGGTCTAAAATTTGGGGGCCAACAGAGGTGAGGCAAAGAACCTCACCCCCCCACTGGCACCAAGGGCAAAATTGGGGGCCAACAGAGGTGAGGCAAGAACCTCACCCCCCCACTGGTGCATAGGCCTATCCACAAGTATGGCTGTATGCTGGACCGGTAGTCAGTGACGGGTATGATCCAATTGCAGTGGTATCAACCTAAGACAGGAGGCTGACGCCTAGAGGTCAGTTTTTCCCATGACGGGTAAGAACCATATGTTGAATTGGACAACCTACCAGGCACGGTCCTTAAGCCACATTGCTTGTTGTTTAATTAATCAGAAGGGGGGAGATGCTGAGGGCCATTGCTAAGTAAGAATGACGCATGGCATGACCCAGGTCATTTGTAGTGTCATTGCATGTAAGGTGACCTTGCTCAAGGACCAGGGTGGATTGGGGTTTAGGGCGTTCCCGGTTTAGGACAATCCGGGTTTAGGGCGGTTCCAGGTTTAAGGTGTACCCTGCTGGGAATAGGGCGTATCCTGCTGCCTCAGGCGCGCCTGCTTGTTGAGTTCCCGTTGAGTTCTCGTGGGATTCAGAGAGTATTTGGGATTTCGCCCAGAACATGAATTTGGCCCAGAACGTGAATTCCCCCAGAACGTGTTTGTAGAGTGCCAGTGTGAGTTTGGGAATAAAGAATTACTGTTTGAATCTACAAGGCTGTGAGTGGCTCGTGATTTTGTGCCCAGCCAGACTGCGACACTGAAGGGGTATGGAGCTTGTATTTGAGAAACTGAAAGCAGGTCGTTGGGATTAGAGTGAGAAAACTGGATGAGCTGAGACTAGAGAAGTAGACAGGGATCCTGATCGCATAGGAACTTTCAAACTTTATGCTGATGTTTGATTGCTACTCAAATGTGATGGGAAGTCATGAAAGAATTAAGTAAAGATGTAACATGATATGAATTTTTACCCTGGATGCTAATATGGTAGCTAAATGTACATATATAAATAATTGAAGTGGGGAAAATAGGCAGGCAGCTAGTATAGCAGTGAGGAAACTATAGTGGTTCAGACTGAATGCCTGCAGGCATGATAGAAGTTTATGATGTCAAGTCATATTTATCAGGATTTGCTAATGGCCATAGAGATATGAGGCTGTTAAGTCAGGAAAAAGTCATGTGAGGTCAGCTTCACATTTCATTCCTCTGGAAGCTTCCTCTGACCCTTGCAGTTTGGAGCATGTTTTCCCTCTGCAGTGCTTGCATGATACCAGTGAGTATCCAGCATTGTACTTTTCATGTTGGAGGGCAACTACTTGTTTATGTGTTTGTTTCCCAAATAACAGTAAGTACTTGAGGGAATCGACCATATTCATTATTGTCACTTCTCATTCATAGGCCTGCAATAACTTGTTAAAGGAATGAGTTTAGGTTGAATTTGCTAATATCATTTGGTTTTATGAGAACACTAAAGGGAAAGAAATCAAGTGGAAGAAGAGATTTAAATAATTTCAGTTGAAGAGGAAATATGTGAATAGGCCAGTATATTAATCTATAGATTAATAAATGATTTTAATCCAAAAAATAGCTTAAAATTAAAATTCCAGATGTCTAAAATGTCAAGCAAAACTATTCATTTTTTAGATGTATGTTAGAGTGGTTGAGTTAAAATAATTTATTGAAACATGTTTACTCCACAACCCATGAATATTATATGATTTGATACAACCTCTATAAGTTTGGGACTTTGTGAAAGTCAGTTTTTAGTTCCATAGGTGATTAAGAGTAGGAGAATGTTAGTGAATCAGGAGAGCTGGTTTGTATTCATCCTTCACTGTTATCTGGTGGATAAGTTCATCTCTATGAGCCTCCATCATTTCTTCTACTCATTAAACATGTCTAGTATGTGTTCAGAGCACTAGGCCCTACAGGTACACACTTAGGGAAAAAAGTAGAGGAACCTGCATTCCAGTACTTCATAATCAACCTGTGCTCTCAAGTAAGTTTGAATTGCTTAAGCATATCTCTTGAATGGGAAAAATTTTAAGGCCTTGTCAAAAGAGTTCTCACTGCTTTATCAGGAGTGATACAAGTGGAGAGAAGTGAATCTAAAGAAGACTTAAGGGAAAAAATGAATAGGATTTGTTTTTAAGTATTTTTGAAAATATAAGGGGAGGGCATGATTCAGTTTCCTACTGTTAAAAAGACAAAACACACAAACAACAACACTTAACGAAGCCCACCCAGTATGTTAGTCAGCTTTTCATCACTGTGGCCAAAATAACTGACAGAAACAAATTAGAGGACAAAGTTTATTTTGGATTAAGTTCCAGAGATTCAGACATGTTCAACAAACTCCACTGCTGTGGGCCTGAGGTGAGGTAGAACATCATGGCAGAAGGATGTGTTGGAGGAAGCTGTTTGACTCATGGCAGCGGAGGTGGGGCGGGGGATAGGGCCACACCCCCTGTGACCTACCTCTTTCAATTACACCTACCTACCAAGAGTTACTACCCAGTAGTCCATTTGAATTATTAATCTAACAAATGGATTCATGCACTGATGAAATTACAGGTCTCATCTAATTATTTTCCCTGTGAACATTTCTACATTGCCTAACACATGAACTTATAGGGGACATCAAAGATCAAAAAAGTAGCACCCAGCATAGGTATTTGTATTAGAAGAGTATATTGTACTCCACTGTCTACTTCCCTGTAATGAAAACTGCCCATTCTGATCTGTTTCCAGAGAACTGTATTTATACCACATAGTCCTTCCTTTCTGCCTTTCTTCCTTACAGAGAGATACTGAGATGACCTGAAGAGCAATCCTGTATGAATGGTTCCTAGGTATGCTTTAGCTTTAGTTATTAGTATTTTTCACTTTAGTTCCAGGTTTGTTCCAGATATTTTCCTTAAAATAAATCTCCATTTTCTTGAAGCAGGTTTGGTTTGTCTTCATTCTTTGCCACCAAAAGAACAAAACTAAAAATAATGTTTATTAGTACTGTGTAAAAAATTGGAAATCTATTGTAAAATAAAGAATTAGGGAGAAAAAATTCCACTTCGAATTAGGTACAGAAATGGCTCTGAATTTTCATGAAGAATAGACTATCTCTTAGGATGCAAACTTTCTTAGAGCTCTGACAGCTGCTTCCAAATGTATGTAGTTGCAGGTCTTATTTTCGATATCTGGATGCTGAAGCTGATGACACACTTTAACCATCCTGGGAAGTCTGATGCAAATCTTGATTCCAGGGCCTTGCCTTTAGAGATTCTGTAGGAAGTCTAGGGTACACCTAGGCACTTGTAATTTTGACAAGCTCCACCAATGATTGTGACACACAGTCACAATTCAAAATCATGACTAATGACCTTGAGCAATTATGATCCTGAGATGTATTGGAATGCATATGGAAAGATTAAATAAAGCTAATTAACATATCTATCACCCCACTTTCTTATAATTTCTTATAGTAAGACAATCAAAACTTGCTCTCTTAGTTATCTTGAAATAAACAATACATTATTGCTGATTGTACTCATCCTGCTGTGCCATAGAGCTCAAAAGCTATTCCTTCTGTCTATCTGATACTTCATACCCTTTAATCCACAATTTCTAATCCCTGGCTTTTTACTCTTGCATACTCTGTAACCACTCTTCTGTTTTCTACTTCTGGTTCAACTTTTTTAGATTTCACAGGTAAGCAAGATCAGTATTTCTCTTTCTGTATTGGGCTTATTTAATTTAGCATGATAAACTCCAGATTCATCCATGTTGTCATAAATGACAGAATTTACCCCCCTTTAAAGTCAAATAGTAATGCAGTGTGCATATATACAACACATTTGCTTTACTTATCTATTGATGGATACTTTGATTGATTCCATATCTTGGCTATAGTGAATTGTGTTTCAAAGAACATTGGAGTGCAGATTTCTCTGACATGTTGATTCTAGTTCCTTTGGATGTCTATCCAAAAGTGGAATTATTGAATCATACGAGAGCTCTATTTTCAATTTTTAAAGGAATTCTATATCGTTTTCCTTCATGGCTATACTAATTGACATTCTCACTAACAATGTATAAGAGTTCCTTTTTCTCCAAATCCTAGCCAACAGTTGTCTTTCAAATTTTTGATAAAAGCCATTCTAACAATTGTGAGTTGATATCCCATCATGATTTTAATTTTCATTTCCATGATGATTAGTGATGCTGAACACTGTTGGCCATTGAGCACCAGAACTTTTATCTCTACTTTCTTTCCCTCTGACTGTCCCAGCTCATTCCACAGATATTGAGAAATTATAAAAAATAGAGGTATCAATTGATTAACACTCTCATCTTAAAAGTATTTTGCCTTCTTACCCCAACATTTTGGATATAGTAAAACATATATAGGCACAGAACATTGCTAAACCATGGGATAATGCAGTATGGAATCATTATGAACTCCTGATCTCATCGTGGTTAGAACTTAATTATTTATTTCCTCAGTCTCAACAACTATAATTAAACACAGTGTCATCTAGGTTATCTGTGTCCAGATTTGCCCAGGATTGAGAGGTTCCCAGGTCCTGAACTTTTAGAACTAACTTTTAGTCCTTGACATGGTGGGGTAAGCAGGTCACCCTTGTATCATCAGACCTTCTCTTTGACCATATAATCCTTACTTCCAATTAAAGGTTTAATTTTATACTTCATAGAGAAAATAGAGGCCATCAGGTGGGAAAACTCAGAGCTTCCTTTCCAGTCTATTAAATATCTGGCCAGTGATGTGATTCTATTAGACATCTTTTTCTGCAATGTCTTTTGCCTCTTCATGTCTAATAACTCTTTCCCTTCATCGTAATGTTAAATTGTTTTTTTGCCAAGTGCAAACATGCTCATAAAAGATGCCCCTACATGATTCTAAAATTGATAGGACCCTTTTCTCATACCCACACTTTTGTACCTTATAGCAGAGGATGACCTAACCCAACAGAAGTTTGACAATGCTCTTCTCATTTTTAAAATTCTTCATAATGTTGAATAAACTCTTTTTCTACCTTTGCATATAGTCCTTCTACTTTGAGACCATTAGCACTCATCAAAGTACATTTCTTGGGTGCATTTTTCTCATTGACTGGCAGACAAATATACTCAGCTTTATTTTTCTATATCTGACCATCTTCATTTCATCCTTTAGCAATGTAAACATGTTCACATATTTTCTGTCTTAAGCACAAAACCTACTCTTCCTACACTTGAATGTTTCTTACCCTCCCTCCTTGTTATTTATTTCATTTGAAAAAGAAATATCTTTTCTGACTTCCCTTTCCAGGTAAATCACATTATGTCTATCTCTTCAATCCACTTCACTGATAACTAAATAGTTATTTACTGATAACTAGATAGTTATTCTCTGTGGCTTTTGTCATTTACAACTCTGCAAAATAGTTATAATTCCTCCCCTTTTATATTCATAATCCTATGGAGGTTCTTCTTTCATTTTTTCTCTGCCAAAACTTTATCTAGTATCTAGAGCACACTCAAATATTGATGAGTCCAGCTTTACATCCTTATCTCAGCTTACCATTTTCTCTATAGATTCTCCATGGCTGAATTTTTTTCTTATCTTTTTTTTTTTCTCTTTATAATGTATTATCTACAACCTATGTTTGGAGGCCTGCCAAATCTCTCTCTAGATACCAAGTTTCCTAAACTTGTTCTACAACTCTCAATCTCAACATTCCCTCAAGGGTCTTATTGCCCAATTCCCCCATCCCAAACATTCTGTGTTGACAATTCCATCAATGACTCAGTTACTGAGAAACTCATGTGACTCCATTTTTGAAAATAAGTAAATAACAGCAGCTTCTACCTCAAGGCCTGTCCAAGGAAGGGGGAGTGACCCTTGTCCTTGGAAAAACCCACAGAGCACTCTTAAGCACATACCCACCCTGCTGAGTTGTTTGTGTGTAAATAACAGGAGAGATCTGGGGCGCCAGGTGTCCCTGATTCAGTTAGGCTAGGTGAGGACCCATAGCAACCCCCTAGCAACCTCCAATCAGCATGAGACAGGGACAATACCTGGGATGCCAGATGACCTCCAAGTAGTTTATGGTGGTTGATAACATGTTGGGAAACCATGTAGTTTAGCATGTACACCTCTTGTGGCCTAAACCAGTCAGTTCAAAAGAATCCCCCTCTTGTACTAACCAATCACCCCTACCCAACTTGTTCCCACCAGTGAATGTGCTAATCAATGTTAAGAGTTGTTGTTTGATTTTCCCACAGTATGGAATGATTTACTGTGTGATGTTGTGACGCATAGAATATACCCCCAAACCTATAAAATCTCACTGAACAAAGGACTGGGACTCACTCCCTGGGACCAATGCGTCGGGAACAGTTGTGAGTCCAGGCTCGAGCTTGTAATAAAGACTCTTGTGTGATTGCATCAGATTCGGTTCCTGGAGGTCTATTGGGGTCCCACGAATCTGGACATTACATTACCAACTCTGGACAATTCATTCTCCTTCACAGTTTTTAGATCCATCTCCTTTTCTCTTCCTGGGTGTAGGCTCTTATTCTTTAATAGGGTATTTCTGCAGCAGTGTTCTAAATGAAGTCTTTGACTCTAGGCTTGGCCTCTTGGATCAATTCTCCACACTGCTGTCAAAGGGATCTTATGAAAACACAAATCTGAACATTGTGGTTAAGATTGTGGTCTCTTGAATGAGACAGATTTGAATTTATAACCAGTTCCAACACTTATGACCTATAATCTTGGGCAAGTTTTCCAACCTCTCTCAGCCTCAATTTCCTCGTTGGTAAATCGAAATTATACTTACTATCTTGGAGTCTCATTTTGAGGACTAAATGAATAATTTATTTGGCATGTTGTCTTGCATTATAAATAGTATTCTATGTTTGGTTACTGTTATTAATTATCGTGGTTATACTTAATGTTTTTGTTTGTATTTATTATTACTCTTCCTAACTGAATTCCTTCAGTAATTCTCTATTATAGATTTAAGAGAAGGTCTTAACCTTTGGGTGATAGGTCTTTTATGATGCTCCCTTGTTTTGCTTTTCCACTGTCATTTAATGCTACTTTCCTTTTTCACTCTATTTTCCAATCATAGTGAATTTTTAAATAGATTTCCCATTTTTTTTCTTTTTTGACCCATTCTTCAATATTTCTTGACTTCAATTGTTTTTGCTTGGCTAACTTCAGAGCATTCTTCAAAGTTCAGTTTCAGTTTAATCTTTTCCTAAAGAACTTCCACTTCTCCCACCCTTACAGTTTGGATCAAATATCATGTTTGTTCTCTTAATTTCCTGTGCATATATGATTTTACCACACCATATTATTCAGTGTATTATCTTCCCCAATAAGCTATAAATGTCTTCATGGCACCAACAGTATCTTTTTAATCTTTACATTAGCAATTTCCAAGCCAGTGTGTGGTACATAGTAGTTGGCACACGAATGTTGACTGCTATGCAGGTTTTGGATTTTTATAATGATAATGTTGGAGCAGGAAAATATTATAATGCATACAATAATAATTTTAAAATAAATAGATAATTAAGTGCCTACATCACTATTATAGTTAAGAAATTGTGTAGTAGTGGAAAATTTAATATTATTTGGAAAATTTCAAGGAAAACATATCATTAAGGTACAGGAATTGCTTAGATAAATAACAGAATGAGAATTTTAGGAATAGGGAATTATAAGAGCAAGGACAGAAGGAGCTGGTAAATATAATGTTTTACTTATGTACCCTAAAATCTCCCTGAGATTTTATAATTTGTTAACTTTTAAAATTTAATTCTCTCACTTAATTATGAAGTATATAGCTGAGGGAACTGATGATTAAAAGAATTGAGTAAGTTTGTAAAGTTCACACAGCAGTTACATGGTAGAAACAAGATTCAAATCCAGATCTGCCTGACTCAAGGATTGCTTTCTCCCCACCAACTGATGTATCAGCTATTACTCTGACTTCTTGAGTAACAATGAGGGTAAGCCAAGATCAAGATTGTGATAGACCTTCAAAGTCAGGCAGAGGAAGCATTTGAATATTCTCTATTGAGTTACCTTATTTTTTTTTATCACTATTTGTATGGTGGAATTAAAGAGGCTGTGTTAAAATCAAGAATTGGCAAAAGTGTGCAGTGAGCCTGATTCTACTATCCTTTTCTGCTCCCAAAGGTGGACAATGCTACTAAACAAATGCCCTTTTGCCTAGTCATGTATATAACTTCAAAACCTGTATGAATGGATAGATATTCATTACAAGTTTTAGGGTTTTTTTGGCAGGTACTGGGGATTGAATTCAGGGGCACTCAACCACTGAGCCACATCCCCAGCCCTATTTTATATTTTATTTAGAGACAGGGTCTCACTGAGTTCCTTAACACCTCACCCTTACCAAGGCTGGCTTTGAACTTAAGATCCTTCTGCCTCAGCCTCCCAAACTGCTGGGATTATAAGCATGTGCCACTGCACCTGGCAAAGTTTTAGGTTTGTTCATAACATTCTTTCTTTCTAGTACCACTCTACTTTTCTTACAGAAAATTATCTTGCCTTCATTTTAAATGAGCTGGATGAAATTGTAAAGCAATTGTGAATAACCCCTTACCATAGGGGAAAAAAAAAAAAGATTTCCTTGAGACTGGGGCAGACTACCTCTGCCTTCTATCACTTCTTAGTAGGACCAACCAGTGAGCATGTGACCTAAGCTAGACTTTCTTTTCAAATAGAATTTTGAACAACATTACTCAGAATTGAAAAACAAAACGCACAAATGAAAAAAATCAAAACGAAACCAAACTTCATTTAATCTAGAACAAAAACCCTAATAAGATAGGGAAGAGGCCACCTGCTGTCTTTGTGGTTTCTCTTATTTCTGAGCATTTTCTTTAGCCTTCTTATCTGTTCTGTGAATTTTCTAAAAACATTGTTTCAGGGATTTTTAAATTTTTTTTCCCTCCAAAAGTTACAGTCAATTTCTGGAACGTGCAACCAAAAAAAAAAAAAAAATAATCAATACCATTCTTATTTAGTCAGAGTTGGCACATGATTTAAAAACCAATAGGTCTATAATTTAATAACAATAGCATATAATTTAAATCTAATAGGATTTATGTATGGAAAACATGCTACATTGTTTTTACAGTATGTCATCTTGGCTAAACTAGAACTGAATTTCCCACAATTATCTTCCTTATATGGTTCCAAGTTAGAGTTCACCAAAAGATAAAACACTGTGAGATTTGGGAGATGGCAGTGGAGTGGGAGCCATGATAAACCGAAGATCTTCATGTTTACTTACGGTGAGAGATAATTACAGATGTGTCTTCATTCCCTTGTTGATGTCCAGATCTTCACAAATGCTTCCTCTGAACACAGCCTCCAGACTCATAAATGCAGGAACAAGAGCTTTTTTCCATAAGTTTGGTGCAGTGGTGCACGCCTGTAATCTCGGTGGCTTGGGAGGCTGAGGTAGGAGGAGCCTGAGTTCAAAGGCAGCCTCAGCAACTCAGTGAGGCCCTAAGCCACTCAGTAACACCCTGTCTTTAAATAAAATATAAAAACAGGCTGGGCATGTGGCTTAGTGTTTAAGCACCCCCGTGTTCAATCCCTGGTACAAAAAAAAAAAAAAAAAAAAAAGTGAGCTTTCCATATCCTATTCCACTGCCTTTCCTTTGTGGCTCTATTTTTCTGGTCTTCTGGATTCCTTGAATGACTCCAGTTTCCCCACTCAGGTCAGCACTTTAGAAAGGCAATTTTCCCTGTTTCTCTAACTTTTCTTTTTGGTTTCTTTCTCCAACTTTTGCAATAATTGAGTGAGGTCCCATTCTATAATACTCATAGAAGTTCTTTGACCTTTATTACTATAGTTATTGGTAACAGTTTTTTTGTAGAAGAACAGAACATTAAAGATGGTAATCTGTAATTGTGTTTTCTGATCTTATTAGATTTAACAACACTAAGGTTCTTGCTGTCAGTAAAAAAAAGGGGACACTGGATAAGCCATGGCATGTAATAGCAAAACAGCTTCTTAAATTATCTTCTGTGGCTACCTGTAATCAAATGCCCATAGAAGCAGTCTTTGCCTCACTAAGTACCTCCTTCTGTAGAAAATTTTAATGAAAATGAATGCAATAGTGTTGGTTGGTTGCACTGGAAAATATGAAGAAAGAAAATGAGCTCAGGGTTTAAATTCCCAGATTGAGGTCTGGGTAATGGATTAGAAAGCTTGAATATCTGCTGTGAGAGAGAAGGAATCTCAGACCAGAAAATTTCTAAAAACCAAACCCAAAGTGTAATCTGGAGAGTGACTCAATTATAATTCAACCCAACATTTCAGGTTTTTTTTTAGATTAGAAATAAAATATTGATTGGGAAGGAGGTGGGATGTGATACTTGAGATGGAGATGTATGGGCTGATTCTGATGATGCAGAAAAACTTGAATTTTCCATTTTATTAAGTCTAATTTTGTATAAGAAGCAGACTTTCTTTCAAGTTTGAGGAATGTAGTTTTCCCTTTACTTAGAAACTTAATTGTTCTCATCTGAGAACCTACCTTTCAGGGAAATATTGATTGCTGTCTGCACATGTCCCATCATTTCTATTTGCTTCTAGATCTGTGATACAACTTAAGTTCTGGAAAGATTCTGGAGATTGAATAAAATTATGACCTGAATAGATTTATATATATTATACACCAAAATAGTTATTTTTGTATAATTTATTCTTAAGTAAGAAACCTAGGGAATATGTGTGAAAATGGATTAAAGGGATATTGGTCAGAGTAGGATAATATATTGTTGAATTTATTGAAACTGCTTCACTAAGCTAAAATTCTGTTTATAATATAAGTGGCCAGAAAATAGTTCTAATTCTTGCTTTGATTAGTTTATTAAATGAAATCAGGCTACCAGAACTTTCTTTGTATATTACAGGGGAAGTGTTATTGTGGAGTATTGTCACCCTGAAAAGTTTTATGGTGACTTTTTTAATGCAGGCAAAAAGTGACTAATGTCATTAGTTCTAAGGATGAAGATACATGAGCTATATGCTAAAATCTTACTTAATTTATATAAATGGAAGAACGCTGAATCTGGTGAGCAGAAGTTAGACTTGGATCACCAAATTGAGAATTAATTTCCATTGGTGAGCTAGTTCCAGGTCATATTGGATGAAGGGGAGCCAGGTTCCTTTAAAGAGGTGCTTTATAGTACCCAAAACTCACCAAGTATATATATGTATTTTTTACTAGCCTTTCCCTAAAGAATCAGTGGCTATTTTCATGGTGCATTGAGAAAGAGGGAGTTATCATACTAGTCAGAAAGTGCTCAACACTGGCTCTAAACTGCCAGCAATCCGTAGAGACACAAAATCCCATGGTGATTCTTCAATCAACAAGGGGCTTTGGGAGGTTGAAATACTAATGATGTTATCTTGGGCTTGTTTCAATAGGAGTCACTGTGTCCTCTGACCTTCCCTGTGGTTATTTCCCAGTTCCAGAATGTGTAACTGGAGTAGTCATACTGAAAAATCAACAGAATGAACACCTATATTGATTTGTTGATCTGTATAATGAGAATTTTACGGTAGGAAAGGCCAAGGCGAAAGCATCTGAAAGAGTATTTTTCTATAAAAGTAGTAAACTAAAGGCAATGCCTTAATCTTGGATGGGTTTCAATATTAGTGCCACCATCAAAAACTTGAAAACATAGAAATGACGATTTCTAATACTTTCCCATTCAAATTACCTGTTTGGTATGTGCAGAAGATAGATGTTGGAAAATAACTTAAACCAGATAGTAAATTCAATTGCAGCAGCTATTTCAGATGTGGTTTCTTCACTGAAGCAGATCAAAATATTCCCTGCTATAGAGTTATTAATTTAGTGGATGTATATTTTAATCCTATCATGAGACCACCTAAAATAGTCAACTTTCATTCTACTTGGCTAGCATAGATATTTTCAAAGCTATAACAACTTTTTAGTTATCAATATAATTTCGTCTGCAGATTCCTTAATTAATTTGCAATTCATAGAAATCCATTTTCCACTATTCATAAGCTATTACTAGTGAACAACAGTAGTAACTATTAGACATACTTTGGTAGTACACATCTATGCCAAATAATAATAAATAAATTTCAAAAAAATTAGTAAGTACTGTGCCTCAGAAAAATTGCATAAAGCTACCATGGTCTAGAAAATGTCAACCTATGTCCCTCAAAGATAAAGGAAAAGTTGCTGTATCTGTCCCCCTTCTCCCATCATGGAAGAAAAAAAATCTCATTGCCTCTTGGAAGCCTTTAGATTATGAATCTGGTGAACAGAAGTTATTTATTTCATTATTGACTGACTTGAAAGGCTCCAATTTTGAGTGGGGTCCAGAAGAAGATATTCAAGTTGGTGTCAGCTGACCCAGAAGATATAATAGTATTTGAAGTGTTTGAAATGCTTGAAATATCTGTGGCAGAAAGAAATTTTACAAAATGTTTTATTTTGGTACCAGGGATTAGACCCATGAGTGTTTAACCACTGAGCCAAAACCTTAGTACTTTTTATTTTTTTTTATTTTGAGACAGGGTCTCACCAAGTTGCTTAGGGCCTTGCTATGTTGCTGTGACTGGCTCTGAACTTGCAATCCTCCTGTCTCAGCTCCTGAGCCAACTGGGATTACAGGCATATACCACCATGCCTGGCAGTTTTATAAAATTTTTACCAAGACTCTATAGTTGGGAATATGTTGAGCTATGTTCTTCAGATCCATGTCTCTTTTTAAAAGATTTCTGGGTTGTTACTAAATCCCAGAAGAGCTTGAACTATTACCATGTATCTCCAACCTATCATGCAAACTGATCTGCCCAACATAAATTAGGTGTCAATTGACCCATTAAGACATAAATTTAGGCATGCAGAGCTTTATTCCACCACCAAATGGTAGTTCTATATACAAGATCAGGCTTGAGCACATCCTGAAGGCACAAGTGAGTTTCATCTTAATGAAATAGATTCCTGCTGCCTATACATCTGCTTCTATCTTTAACCCATATTTATGGCCTTAGATGAGGTTCCTTTTGACCTATCTACTAAGGAAGAAAATCTTTATAGATTTTTGTAAGGTTGGCATGATAAATTGACACTAATGACTAAATGGTTTGGTTTAGAAGGAACATGATTTAAACGTTGGTGACAAGAAGATCTACAGAAATGGTATATGGATGGATATCTCCAATTGGGAAAGTTGTGAAGATATTTGTGTTTCTCAATAACTAAGGGTAAGATCACTTGTTCTTTGTCAATCACCAGTCACCTTCTTTGAGCCCTAAAGTTACCATGAATAAAATGGTGATTGTTTCTGAAAACTGAACTTCTGCTTACTAAGGTGAGTCTGATTAGACTTAGGTTAGGGTATGCCCTCAGTGACCAACTTCCTCCAACTGGACCCCTTTCCTACAGTTTCCATCACCTTCCAATAATGCCATCAAATTATGAATCTATCAATGGATTAATCCACTGATAAAGTCAGAGCCCTCAAGATGCACTCATTTTCTCAAAGGCCCACCTCTGAACATTGCTGCAGTGGGGACCAAACCTTAAACACATTAGCATTTGGGAGACATCCCAGAATCATACCTGTCGGTAGCAGGGCCAACACTTAGTTCCAAGCATGCATTATTCCCCAAGGGACCAGTCAGTGACTTATTGGCAAACTGATTACATAGAATAACTTCCATCATGCCATCATGGAAAGGGCAATGATTTTTTCCCCCCTTCTTTCTGGGATAGATATTCTATATATGAGTTTTTTCCCCTCCCTGCTCAAAATGCTTCCAAAACCACTGTCCATGACTTTCAGTTGCCTTGTTTTGTGCCATGGTAGTTCACACATCATTGCTTTTGAAGCAGGACCTAATTTTACAGCTAATAAAATATGGCATTGTCCCATGCTTATGGAAATTACTGATCTTATCAAGTTGCCCATCACCTGGAGGTAGCTGACCTTAGAGATGGGCGAAATGATTTTTTGAATACTCAGCTATAGGACCATATGGGTGGGTATCACTCTGTGGTCTGGGGTGATATTATTCAGGGTATAGCATACATTCTGAATCAGTGATCAAGATATGGTACGTCTCTCAAAGCTAGGAATTCCAGGTCCTTGAATGAAGGATTGAAAATTGGAATAACTTCCTCAGTAGCATATTAAAAAATTCAGTAGAGAAGTTTTTGCCTCTGTCACTGTAACTTTGAGTTCTTTTAGTCTAGAGTTCTTTCTTGCTCCATATCTAGTTCTTCTATTGTACCAGGTGTATTTGACTTTTTATTTAGGAGCTTTTCTAAGTTTTATTTCATCTACTTAAGTATGATATTTTGGGATAGAAAGTCAAGGAGAGAATGATATTGTGCAGAAAAAATTCCTCCGGGGCTGGGGTTGTAGCTCCGTGGTAGAGCACTTCCATAGCACATGTGAGGCACTGGGTTGATCCTCAGCACCACATAAAAAATAAAATAAAGGTATTGTGTCCATCTACAACTAAAAAATAAATTAAGAAAATAAAAAACCCTCCTCCTTTCACTTCTTATACCTTTCCCTGCTCTGTGATCAAGAAACTTGGGTTTAAAATTTGGCAATATTCACAAGATATAGACCATTTTTATTATTATAATCCTCAGACGTTGCTCTCATTTATTTCACTCTCTTTCTTGTCCTCCCACAAAGCCACAGATACTTCAGTACTTAGGATTTGAGTGCTAAGTTATGCCATTTCATTTGAACTCGTGTGTTCTCTTTCCATGTTAAGATATATTATATATCATATATATATATATATATATATATATATATATATATATATATATATATATAT
>NW_026000093.1:36912943-36919847 GCF_001458135.2 Marmota marmota marmota | reverse complement strand
TATATATATATCCATCCTTCTGTTTTCTTAATTTTTTAAGACAGCTGGACTATTGCCCAGTCGTATTGGCAAATCACACTCCTAATTTATGCAGGAGATGATAAAGCCCCATCCTTGATGATTTTTAGTGCATAGAAGCATATGGAATCAAAAAGTGCCAGACCCAGCTTTGCACTCCAGGAATGTG
Organism: Marmota marmota marmota; assembly: GCF_001458135.2. Classification (NCBI taxonomy): domain Eukaryota; kingdom Metazoa; phylum Chordata; class Mammalia; order Rodentia; family Sciuridae; genus Marmota; species Marmota marmota. The sequence goes on along the minus strand of NW_026000093.1, from coordinate 36,919,660 downwards.
TGGGAGGGCTTACCAGCACGTACAGGGTGAAGAAAAAGGAGACATGAGTAAAACTCATAAAACATCTAAGTTTTCTTTCATTACCCTCACTTTTGGGTATTTTGGTATACATTTCTGAAAGAGATATATTTATGAAATATAATATATTGCTTAAAATATACTAGACAACTTATATATAAAGAGATATTTTATTTTTTGAAAAACTTTTTATAAGACCTCTTTAAAAATATTCAACTACATGCTCCATTTCCCTCTATACACCCAAGAATTTCATGGAATTGGGATGTAGTTGTTTATAAGTTAATTCGATGAGAATTTTTCCATTTAATTTGGAAATTTCAATAAGGGGAGTAGAAACTTAGTGAGATTTTATTTTCTACCTTAAGAACAATACTGATTTCTTCAATGCTCTAATTGTAGCCTGTTGAAATACACACACAGAGGAAGTCTTGGATTTCTCTTGGCACATTTTCACATCATAGTCTCTTATATTTGTTATAAGCATTAAACTGTGCCCAGTTCTTTCAGGACCTATTAACACATTCTCAGAACATCAGTTTTCTCCTTATTTGAAGTCAATGAGAGCTCCAGTTAATGGGGAAGATCTATTCCCTGAAGGCTGAATCTAGTCTCGCCCTAAAAGTACATTTAAATATGTTACAATAGTTCCAAGTATTAAGCAACTTTTTATTAAAACAAATTTCCCTATCCAATCAAGCAGACAGATGCATTGAGTGAGGAAATAAACAAAAACCAGAATAAAAACAAAAGCCCCAATCAAGAAAGAAGAAATTTCAGATTAAAATGATCCTTTTAGTCCACTTGTTCATACATATTGTTGTGAAAAGTGATATAAATAAAAATTCAAACATGTTTTTTGCTTTCCATGGTTTTAAAGTAATTGATTATTATTTATTCCTTGTAATATAATTGATTATTATTTATTCCTTGTAGAAAAACAGCTATCATTTGCTTTCTAGTGTACAGTATTTTCTCTCCTACTAATACCTTTCTGATTATCTATCAGGAAATACATCTCTTTGTTTTTTAGTCCTTTGCTTTAGTAGGGCCATTCCTCCTACCAGGTTAAGAATAAAGTAAATGATTTAGACCTTGTGTATTCCCATTACAGTGGTGATTAGTTAGGGATGGTCTTGTGATCCCTTGAGAGTTAAAGAGATCAAAGATTCTTTTTATGGGTGTGCTGGGATAAAGACTCTTGGTTTTTCTTGATGGATATGAACCTTAGAGGACTGGTGATTATTACTACTCTAGTCATTTTGCAATCTTAGAGAAATGGAGTCAACTTTAAGGAAGCTGGCCTGGAGAAACAGAGATGAAGAAAATACTTTTCAGTACCACGATTTGAGCCCAGAATGATCATAAGCCTGTGTTTTCATCTCCTGACTGCCTAGTTATTTGATACAATGAGATCTCACCTCCCTCTTTTTTGCTTGAGTTGTTTTAAGAGAAGAAATCATTTTTATTGGTACCTTCACGAAAAGTACTGCTATTGGTATTAGAGATATTAAGCGATAGAAAACACTGCTTCTAACTTCAGGGAACTCACAATTCTCGAAAGAATACATACATAGATGCCAATTATTCTAATATATGAGAGTTATGCAAGGAGTTTGGAAGCACAGGTTGGGGTGAGAGTGGGACAGAGAAATCTTCCCAGAAAAGTGACATTCAAATTAAATCTTCAAAGAAATGCATATTTAAATAAAATTGGCCTGATTCCTACCTAAGTTTGGGATCCTTCAAAAGCAGACCTGGTTATAGAACCTGGGTATAAGTAATACTTTGGGACTTAATTCCAGGAAGCACAAGTAAGGGAATGGGGGAAATGACACAGGCCAGCCAATATGGGGCATGATCATAAATGAATTGCCATATATAATTTGAGACTTGGTCCCACTGGTGATTCATTGAATTTATCTGTGACCTACCATCCCCCATTGACTGATGTTTGTTCCTGGAGTCTTATCTCGCCTGAACTTCTCAGCTGCACCTGTGTATCCTGGCAGATTTTCTTCTGCTATTGGAGAAAGCCCCTAGGAGGAAATGAAAGAGGTGTATGCTGTCATTGTTCTGGGAACTAGCTGCAGTAAACTGAGGTGATCCAAAGGATATGAATCAACTTCGTTCCCATTTTCTGTAATGTCATCCTCTTTTTATTACTTCTGTTTTCCCAGTGATTGTATTCTAACGCTTTTTGTTGGTTTGGTTCTGAGATCCTTACTCCACTGAAAGATCTATTTCAGTTTAGCTGTTTTCTTTCCTTTACTTTGTGTCAAAACCCATGTGAATCTCAGTCATCTGTCTTGATTTCCCATGAAATCCTACAGAAGCGCATTTTTTTTGTGGGGTGTATTTTGATGGATATCTCTACAACACAATTTTCAGACGATAAGCCCAGTGGAAGAATTTTCTTCTGCAATTAAAATACACTAAAGTTTATTGTTGCACATTCTTGGTCTTGAAAAGTCCTACATTAGGATGGGTTCCTTAGGAATAGATCCTGAGACAAGGAATCCTGGGCAATAATTTCCTAAGGGAATAGCTCCAGTGGAACCTGTAAGTCAATGAAGAAATCAGGCCAGGCAAAAACATCGGTTCACCTGATCTCACGTGAGCTCTTTGGAGTATTGTCCCTAAAAAGGAAAAGGGGGAAAGCTTTTCATACCCTTATGTCAAACAATTACTGGCTGTAGGCTACCTCTTGGGAGAGGGAATAAGTTCTCCGGCATTTTTGGATTAGGTGGCTCCTGTTGATAACAGCAAATAATTATTAGAAGTGTGTAACTGTGAGTTGGGAGCAGCCAATGCTCACAGAAGTTGAGGTGGATGCACTTGCACTTGATTTTCAAAGGACATCTGAGTAGGGCACCAAAAATTTCTATTCTGACCACTATGTCATGTTAATTTCTCATTGAACAGACTCCTACACAGGCCTGGCCCTTGGCAAAGGTTCTCATCTCCATTTTTCTCTCAGGATTCTCCCTTGCTTTTTTACTTTCTGTGCAGCGTGACTACTTCTAAATAAAAATTTGATATTGCACAAAACAATTTAACTCTTAGTCCTCTTCTAAAATGAAGCATTCTTTTACCTACCAAAAGGCTCACAAACATGCTCAGTTAACTTAAATACCATTACTTGGTTGACTTTTGTTCTTGTTTAGTTTCACAAAAAGCTGACAGTGACCTTGAAATTTCTGCCTTCTACTGTTCCTTATCCATTTCTAAATGTGGAACTACAGCTTGCCACCAAAATGAATGTCTGCATTAACAGAAGAATTGATAGCTGGTTTTGATTTTAGACAGCAACGATTTTATCTCTGCAAAAGATGAATAGCAACCAGTGGAGGAGACAAGTTTACTTTCACTAGATAAAGCAGCATGTGCAAAGATGTAGAGGAGTGAACATGGTAAGCTTAGAAAATGTGAAAATAGCTCAGTTTGGCTTGAAGCCAAATTGTGGAGGGAGACAGGAGCCATGAGGAATGGTCTGCAGAGGTAGGCTGAGAGAAGTCAGAGCTTTAATGTTCCAGCATGCCATGCCAAGGAGTTTAGACCTTGTCCTGAAAGCATGATGTCATGTTCATGCATGATAAATACTGGGCCAGGATCATTAGTTACGCAGCTTTTTTTCAAACCATGAAAAATGATGTTGTTTCTAGATGAAGATTATGACAATAGTGAGGAAAATCACTGTAAGTTTAAAGAGAAAGAACAGAACCAGATGATAAATAGCATATAGCAAAGGGGAAGTGAGTACTCAAGAAAGACTACCAGCTTTTGGATTTGCACATTACAATTTGCTGATTTTTTCCCTTATTATTTCTACTCTCTCAAAAATGCAAAAACGTTACTCTGCTCTATATATTGTTTTGTACCCTATCATATCATGAATACATTTTATTACAATATAAATAAATAAGTATATATCAATTTAAATAGCTGTTCAGTGTGTTTTATTGTAAAAATGTAAAATTATTTATTTAGCTAATCTCTTATTGTGGGCTTTTAGATTGTGATTACCTGAAAATATTACAAATCTCATTTTTAAAGGCAAACATTTGTTCATATTATTATTATTACTACTTTAGGATATTTCTGGAATAGTAATTGCTGAATGTTGGTAGGTTTTGATAAACATTACCAAAATGCTTTCCAGATATTTCACGTCTGAAGATATTTACAAAACCACCTACCCTTTGATAGAAAGTATCTTGGAAATTCTGCTTTGTGAAAGAAGCTTTCCCACAATTAACACAAATTATAGTAACATAATTTTAAATGTTTTGTGACTACTTTTACTCCTGCCTATTTTATAATTGGATATCCAGGGTACTTAGGCATTTTTAGAGTTCTGGTGAGAAATATTGCTCTTTTCTATCTTGTATGTAACTATTGATCTTACTTTTGGGAAAGAAGAACATAATCTAAAAAAATCAACTTTAAAATCTATGTATATAGTAGTTATTGACCAACGGATAATTTGAAAATCTGTTTATGCAACTATTTATTAATATGATAAATATTTATTGAAAACTCATATTTTTTCTAGGAAATACAGATAAAAATCCATTCCTTCTTCTTCCTTGGGTAGGTATAAACTCATTTAGTAATTATGACACTAACGATGAGATAATAATAGAAACAGGCATTGATGTGGTGTTTGTTTGGGCCAAGCAGTGTTCTTTCAGCAATCCTTAGAAGCAACTAATGTTATCATCCTCAAGAAGCAGACAAAAAAGCAAACAGGATTCTTCAATCAATATGTACAGTATATGATTTGTAAGTCACAGGATGCAGCCAGTGCACATTGGAGAGGCTCCCACCAGCCTTGAAAGTGTAGGTGTTAGCAAAATCATCCCAGGAACCAATATCTGAATTGAGACCTCAAGATGGAAGAAGAGTTAGCTTATGTGTATTCAAATTTTTTCTGTATTTTTAAACTCTTTAAGAATCTCCCATTTATTTGATAAAATAGTGTCCACTTTGAGGAAATATTATTTTGTCTTGTGGTCCAGGGTAGGCAGGATCATTCTTGAGACTCCTTTCTAAGGGTGTTGTCCATTCAATATTTCTGCATTCAGTTCCCTGATTTCTAGTTTCTGGCTCTCCTATTTTACTACAAATATAAGTCAAGGTTTCCAGTGACCTTCTAATTCTAAATTCAGTTAATTTTTTAAGTCCTTGTATTATTTGGCATTTTTCATGAATTTAAAACCATTCCTTTTGATTTGAAAATTTCTACTATCCATCTAATCATATAAACCAGAAATTTGAAAAATATCCTATAATATTTACTTTCTGTCATTTGTCTCCCCTATAAATGTTTGTCTTGTTCCTTGCCTTTGCATGCCACATTTTCCACTGGACAAACTTAAGGACCCCTTTTGGTATAATTTACAAGCCATTCTCAGTTGGTGGTCACTAGCTCCAGTCTTTTTTACCAATAAAATTTATGGTTAAGACTCATACCCAAGATTAGAAGCAAATCATTAGACTGATGTGTTTCCATGTCGTCTTGAAAATCTTTACTCCAGCTAGATGTGGAAACTGGTAAATCAGAGACAAGCCATATCCTCAATTGTCATTTACATTCCCTGTGTTGATTCCACTTCCACTGGATTACAGGGATACTTTGATTGAAGTCCTTTCTCCTGCACACTATCTTTTGGTATCAAACTAAAACTTCAGAAGTATGTTTCCTCACTTATATATTTGGGTTAACGATAGTACCTTAGCCTTAGGACTATTTTTAGGACTAAATGAGCTGATACATATAAAATACCTAATATAATGTCAGGCATGATGCAATTCCTCAAGACTACTAATTATTCATTATTATTATTATTACTGCTATTTTTGTTGCTATAGAAACTATCATAGATGACCAGGGATCCTGATGTGACCTCAATCTTAATGAAATAGGTCCTTATAGGACGTAGTGTCTCATAACCTTTCCTCACTATTCAGTAAGAGCAAAACCTCTGGAACTATGGCTACAGCCTGATTGATTCTCCAATTTCAGCTTTGGAATGGATCTAGTACTACCTAGCCTGTTTTAAACACTGCTGAACATACAAGCCAGAATGTAGCAAGGGTGAAAAATATTTAATTCTATAACTGTTTTCAAAAACCTCCTCATCATCTACTACAGGTTGTAAAGCCATAGAAACTGACTCTAATGAAAGCAGCAATAACTTGTAGGAATGGAACACAGGTTCCCAAGTTGCCATGTAGGAGCTCCACTGGAGTGAGGGATAGTTGCTGAGGGTGGAGATGATGTCACTGACAACTTAATTGTGTTCCTCAGCATGTGGAAAGGAATCCTCAGGGTTTGTTATTGGAGCTGTAATAGTTGTCTTGACAGGCTCAGTCAATTTTAATATTTAACTGAGCACTAGGATAGAAATCTCTGGATGATTGAATAAATCACCTTGGGCCTATTCTCTGATTTAACACAAGTAAATCAGATTTGTTTTTTTTTTTTTATTGTTGGTTGTTCAAAACATTACATAGTTCTTGATATATCATCTTTCACACTTTGCTTCAAGTGGGTTATGAACTCCCATTTTTAGCCCATATACAGATTGTAGAATCACATCAATTACACATCCATTGATTTACATATTGCCATACTAGTGTCTGTTGTATTCTGCTACCTTTCCTATCCTCTACTATCCCCCCTCCCCTCCCCTC
>NW_026000093.1:36905728-36911540 GCF_001458135.2 Marmota marmota marmota | reverse complement strand
CCTTCACTATCTTCTAATTTATTGGAGTATAAGGATTCAAAATAATTTTTGATTATCTTCTGTATTTCTGAAGTGTCTGTTGTGATATTGCCTTTTTCATCCCGTATGCTAGTAATTTGAGTTCTCTCTCTTCTTCTCTTCGCTAGCATGGCTAAGGTGACGTCTAAGTGAGAGACATCTTAATAGGTGGGATTCTTGATCTTGTGTGTGTGTGTGTGTTTGTTTTGTTTTGTTTTTGTTTTGGTGAGATGACAGAGCTTCAGGAGAATAAAGATCAAGACTCTTCTAGGAAGAAAGTGTCTCTGAATGATATTCCCCCCACCACCACTCGCATTTTCAGGCTGCAATAGTGATTAGTTAGATCAGAGGAAATGCCGGCTACTCTAACTGGTGTCTCAAACAGGGAAGTTTTGCTTCCACCCTGAAAATGAAGGAAGGGCTCTAGAGTCATCAGACTTGCCTTGGCAATCAAGACAGAAAGGCTTCAGGATGGGTTCATTGTGATGTCCTATCCAGGGGAACTATCATATTTAAGTTTTAAAGGAATCCAGTTGACGCAAAACCAAAGGAAATTAATATTTCAAAAAAGGGAGAAAACTCAAATATCAACCAGAGAAGTCATCTGTTCTTGATGTGTTATACCACTACTATAACATGCCTCAAAGTGTGCAAAATCCACTTTAAAGATTAGCAAAATTTCTAATACATTTAAAAATGAACCAAGCTAGGTGGTTTGAAAGTAACTGAGCTATTTAAACCAGATTTTTTTTTCTTTTACTTCTTGTACTTTCCTGTGGTGTTAACACTAAGTGCAAAACTTCTGCAAAAGACAAAATATTATTGTCTTCAATGGGCTTTTGGATCAATGGAGCCATCAAGGAAAACAACACTGATTTAAGTACACATCTTTATTCTCTGATGTGTACCAATAGCCTGCAGAAAAACACAAAGAAATATTAATTGGCATGCTGATATGTAATAGCTTGTTTCTAGACTGAGAAAAAGACAATTTTATTTAATTACAATAATACATTTTACTTTCAAAATGTTATGGATTGGCTTACTAATTTCCTGGTAAGAGCAACTTACTTGGTAGAAAATTAATTCTGCAAAGTATCATTGGGTATAGAGATAATGTGGTTCATAAAACAAAGTGGTAAACACAAAGATTATCCTTCATTTTTAAAACTAGGCAACTTTTTAAAGTTTTTACATATAGATGTTCATGTCCTTATTATCTTTTAAAGGGTTACACTTATATAGGCTGAATATTTATCTTCCATAAATGTATAAATCTCTCCCACATATTTATATGTATGTCTCTGTGTTATAGTGTGTATGATTGTCAGTTGAAGAAAGTGTACATTACTTTTTTTTTAATAGAAAAGGCAAGGTTTATCATTCAGGACAGCAGGAAATCTCCAAACCATTTAAACAGGGAGAAAACTGAATTTTAATATAGGTGTTTTAATTGGCAAGATAATGACAGCCATGTTGACCCAATAAGACTATTTCCTAGTGGCTTTTGTGTTCATCTCCATTTTTATTGCCACCATGTTCTCTGCCATACTTCTGTCTGGAGGAAAGTGACGCTGGTGCCCGTTTCCTCCATGAAAAGCTGGTGAGGGAATGGAGTGTTTCTTGAATATGTCCCACTCTCATTTAAACAATGGGTGATTGAGTTGGAAAATGAGCTCACATATATTTGAATTCCAAAGATAAATCAGAGGGCTGAAGAGGTAAGAATTAAGGACAGATAATAGAAGGATTCACATTGAAATTTGATAAGCATCTAAAAATTCTATTCAACTGCTAAAAGTAAGCATTATCCTCTCATTTTATCCAGTGTCTCAACTAAAATCTTCAAATTATTTTCTGGAGGCTATTTTTTCCCTTAAACCCATATTTAAGAAGAAATTCTTTGAGCTAAATTCTTTTCTGCTAAATTTTGTATATTCTCTTGAAGACACAAAAAGGAAAGTTTTATGCTTACTAAGGACTTTGGACTATCAATTTGAAATTGTCTCAGCCTCTAGAATTAATTCTCCTTGATTTATATGACCAGTTCGTTAAACTTCAGTGTCATTACTGACTGCTTTCCTTTTCTTTTTAAACAAATTTGTCATCAAATTAAAGCTATCAATAACAATGATATCTGGGAGAAAACATTGAACCATGCTCAAACTAATTGAGTCAAAAGAAAACACAAGCTTCCTCTTGTAAGCAAATATATGCAGCCTTCAAAGGGTTCTATGAAATATATAAATGCATTTTGAGATAATGAGTTTTTAGAGTATGTCAATTCTGTCTTAATTGAAAAAATGGAAAGTGGAAAGAAAATATGAGATATTTTTCTTTTCTTTCCTTTTTAATTTTTTTTTAGTAATGTGTTGGGCTGAGTTGTGTCTCTAAAATTCATGTTGAATGCCTAACCCTCAATACCTCAGAAGTAAGTGTATATTTGAAGATAGTCACCATGTTCAAAAAGGTACCATATTTCCCTCTGATCCATGGGAAATACATTTCAAAACGCTCAGTGGGTGCATGAAACTGCAGACAGTACTGAACCATATGTAATGTTTTTTTTTTTCTATACATACATACTTATGATAAAGTTTAATTTTAAATCTGGCATAGTAATATATTAATGACAACAATAAAATAAAACAATAACATTCTATAATAAAAGTTATGTGAATATAGTCTCTCCTCTCAAAATATCTTATTCTGTTGTACTTACCCTTCTTTTCCTTGTGATAATGTAAAATTATGAAATGCCTAAATGATGAGATAAAGTGAGGAATGATGTAGACAATGTGATATAGTAGTAGGGTGCTACATAAGGCTTACTTGAACACAAGTACTGTGATATCACAACAGTTGACTTCATAAAAAGATGGCTACTAAGTAACAGGTGGTAGCATATACTGCGTGGATATGTCAGGCAACAGTATGAGTCACAGAATAGGTTGGAGATGGTGTAGGATGGTGTGAGATTTTATCATACTACTCAGAATAGTGAAAAGTTTAATGAATTGTTTATTTCTGGAATTTTCTATTTAATATTTTTGTACCATATTTGACCATGAATAACTGAAAGCAAAACTATAGATACGAGAGGACAAATGTAATAAGGTAAAATGAGGTCATATGAGTAGGACCTAATCCACTATGGCCAGTGCCCTTATAAAAGGAAGAGACTGGAAATATAAACACAGGAAGATGACCATGTGTAGACAGAAGATAGCCTTCTACAAGCCAAGAAGCGTTCCTCAGAAAAAACTAATCCTGTTGGCAATTTTATTTGTGTTTTTTCTTTCCTTAAGTAGTGTAAGGAAATAAATTTATGTTTTTAAGCCATCCAGTCAATGGTATTTTGCTATGGCAGCCCTAGAAAACTAATACAAATGATATCTTAATTTTAGTAGTTTAAGATTATTCCTTTTAGGTCTGGTTATATAAAGCAGCATTTGTTCTTATGTTAGACAGTGTAAGGTGTCAGAAATCACTGCTTTCTTCTTTTCAGATGTTTTATTTGTTTACATCTCCTCAAATAGTACCATTAAGATGGTAGCCACCTGTTTAACTGTTAATATCCTTATTATGTTATTCTTAATATACTTGAAATAATTTCTTTTGTTTTCTTTGTAATTATGTGTAGTGATTAGATTTTGCTGTAAGCTTGAATGATCTACTTAAATGGTGTCTTCTTTCTTATTTGTTCTTGTCTTTTAAATTGCCCTGATTAGCAATAACAACAAAGGAATTGAGAGTACAGTATTATCGTTTGAACACAAACTCCACTTTTTGAAATGGTTATCAGGGTCCACCGATTCAATGGCTTTTCTCACAGCCTCAGTTCAGACTTGCTTAATGAAGGATGTAAAAGGAACCCAGGTTTCCTAACAGCATTAAACCTTCACATCAGGAGATTTTCCAGAATTTATCATGTGCTGGCTTCTTTTAAGCAAACTCAACCAAAAGCGTTCTCTTCTTTGAGAAGACCAATACACAGGCCAGATCATCATGACTATATCTTTACTTATTTCCTATGTAAGTTAAAAAAAAATTCAAGAAATATGCTAGCCAGCTGTTCTCAGAATTTTCTCAGTGTGTGACTTTGAAACATGTTGGCAGGAGAAGAAGGTGTGAATATTCAAATGAATTTTCCTAGAAAGGATATAAAATCTTCTTCAACATTTAAAAAAATCTATTTAATAAAACTTTTTTTCCCTTCTGGAAAGTATAAATGCATTGGATGGGAGCAAATCCCTATTATAATAGGTACATAGGGGGGAATTCACAAATATTCATATAATTTTTCTTTTGTTTAGATAGTAAATATTTCTCTTCTAGCTCATAAATACAGGAATTTTCATAGAGATTGGGGTTATATTTGGGGATAAACACAGGTAGAGACTAGGTTCATGAGCAGTTTACAATTTAGTAGGGAAGACACATTAAATGACTAACAAGCACATATATTATGACATAAATGATTCATTATTAGTTTGATGTAGTCATAAGGGAGAAAAACAAAGTTAATGAGACAGTTTGGTATATTGGTATTTATCCTTGTCTATATGGCTAGTAAGTCTGCCTCAAGACAGATGAAGAAGGCAGAGCCTAAAGATGCCCTGTTTTGACCTTTACATAAAAAGAATGAGAAACCATAAAAGTGTTTTAACTAAAAGAAGATCATGATTGAAAATACATTTTAAAAAGGTTAATACAAGAGCACTGAAAAAAATAGATTGATTGGAAATAAGGAGATCGAAGGATTCAAAGTGAGCAGAATTTCATGATAGTCTATGCTAGAGAGGATGGTGTCTTCAATGTAGGTGTTCATCTTGGTTGTGTGACAAACAGGACAGAGTTTGAGAAGTTTTTGGGGTAGAATCAATAGGACTTAGGATGGTATGAGACATGAGGAAGAGAGAGGAATTAAGAGAGCAACCACAATTTCTAGTTTGAATAGATCGATGGAGCTGCCATTTTTGAAATAGGGTATATGTTGATAGTACTTTGCTGATGTTAAAACAGCAAATATGCATGTTGAATGCTACAGATCCCATCAGTCTAAGGGTATAAATAGAAGTTATACTAACATTAATATACTCAAATTTCTAGCTTTAAGTCTTACTTGATCACTTAGTTCTTTGTGGTAATTTCTAGAGATTCAGAAGGAATTTGTGTGTATGTGCTTCCATGAAATAATTCAGGACAGTGATCCTTCTGGTGTGTCATTTTGATGGCTCCATACCTACAGATAGAGGGCTCCACCATCCTGCTCCTGTCTTCTGCATCCAGGATGCCTAGTGTCCCTTACACTGGGGACTCATTGGCCCAACTGCCAACTAATTTGTAACATTGTCTGGTGGGGCTGACCGCTCTGAACAGAATATTTGCTCTCTTGCTCTTCCCCTCCCCCTCTTCTCTCTTTCTTTTCTTTTCTCATTTATGGTGGGATCGCCTAGGGAAATTACTTACAAAGCACTGTAAAGTTCCTTCCCACACCTAGCCAAGGGAGCCCACTCACTGCTGGGATACTGGGTTAAGATTGCTTTCTGTTCTAATTGTGTCAGCAGTGCAGGATCTGAAAGGGGGATTCCTCTCCTCTCTCTCGGGCCTCCTATCTGCTTACGTCAGTTATCCATTCATGCTCCTTCCTCTCACGTGCTGAATTCTCTTTCAGGGTCTCAGTTGTACCTTTCTACAGGTTGGTTTGTATTTTGGGCTCCCAAGTGTATTAGCAATGTAATATATATATATATATATATATATATATATATATATATATATATATATATAT
>NW_026000093.1:36841188-36905493 GCF_001458135.2 Marmota marmota marmota | reverse complement strand
TATATATATATATATATATTTTTTTTTTTTTTCCTATAATGGCAGGTTCCTATCTCTTCCCCAGGGCTCTCAGTCCTTCACAATTCTCCTCAGATCACTTATGAATAAATATATGCAAGCAGATATGTGGGCAAATGAGTGACCTGACCTAATATGGCTCCACACAGATAATTATAAATTGTAAAAGGGTATTTTGTTATTAATTTCCAACATCTAATATTTAAAAATGACAAGAAGCTTACAGAAGTCAATTAAACCTCACAGTGTTGTGTGTGGGGGTGGGTAAGACTCTACTTCCTGGAGTCTAGGGGAAGGAAAGACTGTGTCTAGTACAATTACAATTCTTAAGGCTGCTCATATGCCTGACCCACTCCTTCACTGCTTTTTCAGATTCTGCTAATAGAGATAGTTCTTTTTTAACTTACTTATCAGTTCTTCTTTATAAATTCAGAGCATTTTTTCTTTCCTACATGAGTTTCTATATTTTTGTCAAAATAAACTTTGTTTTTAGTTACTATTTGGGGGGGTCATTAGTTCTTCTTGCATATTATACTTTGGTCTGGGTTTAGAAAAATATTGTTTTCATATCTTAAAATATAAGATGTTCCCTGGGGACTTAGTCAATTTGACAGCTGTAGAATTAGGAGTTGTTATAAAAAGTAATTTGTAAGTTTTGAATTTTTTTGTAAATTTTGAAGAATCATTGCAAATTTCCTGTGTATTTCTATTATGTTTAATAAGCATTTATATAATTATAATTAAACAGAGCATCCGATCCTTTAATAGCAATGGATATATAAATGGCTACCCAACAAAAATATTCGTACTCTTTTGAAAATACATACTAAGAATCACTATGTGTTGTAATGGTTACATTCTTAAAAATATAGCACTTTCTTCATCCAGAATATTCCTCAATTGCCTACATTTTCTGAGTGGCAAAGTAGCACTTTAGGACAAATATCTTGCTCATTAAAAAAAATACCTGGGGGCTGGGGTTGTGGCTCAGCAGTAGAGTGCTAACCTAGCACATGCCAGATCCTGGGTTTGATCCTCAGCACCACATATAAAGACAAAATAAAGTATTGTGTCCAACTACAACTAAAAAAATAAATATTAAAAAAATACCTGGAAGGCATCAATGGGTTATTATTATTATTATCATCTCAAAAAAAAAATCTCAGAATATCTATAGCTACTTCAAAACATTTTTCTGTAATTATATACAGCAAAATTAATTCTAGATGATTCATAATTTATGTTATGAATTGTCCGAAACATTAAGGAAATTAGTTCTTTTTTTAAAAAAAATAATAACTGGACTATAGAGATGTATAAATTTACTTCCTAAAAACAGCCTTCATCACATCTTTGTATAATTTTCACTACTTGTTAAAGTACTTTTTTTCTTATTTCCCTTGTAACACAATAGGTAGAATGATTATATAGAATAATTTTTAAAAATGTCTTGGTATAGAATTTTCTTAAGAGAAAATACAATTTATCATGATGGTTAAGCACAAAGACATTTAAACCATACTGCGCAGCTTATATTCTGAGGTTATAATTTGTGCGCTATATGAATTTGGGCACATTTCTTAATCTTGCTGTACTTTGTAGTTTATATCTTAATCAGAAAGATTGATGTAAAAACTAAAGAACTCTGTTTGTGTGTGTGTGTGTGTGTGTATGTAATAAAATCGTGCCTGAAATTAACAAATGCTGAACATGTGATCACATATTAGCTTAGTTTTACTTTATTTTTCTTATTTTGTTTTAAGAAATTATGGCCTGTGTAGTTTTTCCTTTTTATATTTTGATGATATGCCATGATCACGTTTAGTAAGTACCTAAACTATTACAAATATGGCAGCTACTCCATGGGTAAAAGCCATCACTTCCTTTTCTTGACATTGTCAATGATGAAGGAAATCAAGAAGAGCAGATCCTAAATATATTAAAATGTCATTGAGGGGACATATTTCCATGTCTTTTATTCTCATTGTGAAGTAGGAAGCATATCAGCTGATAAATATGATGAGAGTCATGAGTGATGGCAACACACAACTGTCACCATCAAAGGGAGAAAAACATGTCTTGGGACACTTGAATATCAAATAGCATTGAAGGCCCCCTTCAAGTTGAGACCATTAATTTACAATAGAAGCAGCATGCATAGCATCACAGTTTTATCCAACCGTGAAAGCTTTCTATATCTGTAGAAATGTGAGTTGTTGGGGGAGGTTGGAGGACAAAAAGCATAAAAGGGGAATAAGTGAACAAGAAAATGAAGCTGACCCTGGGAAGATTAGGACTTATGATGAAATGTAAGATCAACTGTGGAAGGGTGAAAGGAACTTGGGAAACTGAAGCAAAGGAGATGCTGTGGAATATTGGCATGTGGAAGTTTAGAAGTGAAGCAAGTCTATGTGAAGATGTGATGTAGGAGCAGCTGTGAGGTGTTTCTGGATATTGAGTAGAGATAGAGCTGCAGAGAAGAGAATTTGGAGGATACAAGAAACGGTGGAGTCAATTCAGTTATCAAATGAAAAGAAACGAGAATGTAACAGCTACATAGCAGGTCTCTTTCAAAAAATTTGGTATGAAATTGAATGGGTCAGTGGGCTCCAAGAATAATGTCTTTGAGAGTGATGTACATCTTCAGAACCAGATAGAACAAGTAGGAAGCTACAGACATTAAAAATATTTTATGTTGATTCTTGCAAAAAAGAAAAAATTGACACTGTCTCAAAACCTTATAAGAAAATTACATATCTAATATTAGGCATGATTTGGGCTTTCTTTCTTTCTTTCTTTCTTTTTAATCTTGATGCTAGGAACATTTTCATTTGAATGGTACAGGAAGGAGTCTATTTAGAATCTAGAGGGGAAAAAGTACCATTATTACTTTACTTCATTATGAAAAAAATTTACACATTCATAATTATTTAAGCATTGTTTCATAGAGACATTCATTCTCATTGAACATACATGCAATGTATGGGATATTTTCTGATTATAAAACAGAATGTGAATTTTATTAGCCATAAAAATATAAAAAAGTATAGTTACAGAAAGTATAAAACAGAGAAGAAAGAGTACTAGTTCTAATAACCATTGGGGAAACAAAATGATTTTTCTAACAAAAGACAATTTTCCCAGCCAGCCTCCTGTACTACTATAGGAGAGAGAATGTATTTATTAGTGAGGAAATAATAGGGATTTATATGCATGTTACTACTGCATGGAAATGTCTTCAAATTCTGGGCAGAATTCCATACAAATCTATTCAGAAAACTAGAAAAGAGAACAATTACAAAGACTCTTACTGAGAGATAAGAAAACTCACCTTTGATTATCTCCTGGGTGACTTGTGAATGACTTCTCACCTGATCTTAGAGCTATTTGTTCCCAATATCCCAGTACCTTGATTGTAAGACTAACAGATCTGGATTCTTATCAGGCTTATATTTTCAAGGCGACACCCTGAAAAGGAGAGGGTTATGAGACAGTCCCCTTCCTTCTCTTTATTAAACAAAGAGGGCTTGATCATCTTACCCTAAAAATTTGAAAGCTTGATCACTCTACATTATAAAACGTCATCTTGCAAAGTGAAGAATCAAAGGATACAGCCCATGGTTGATGGAACAAGAAATTGCCATTCAAGTGTCTTTTATTGTATGCAATAGAGTTATAGGTACTAAAAATTTTGATATAACTACAAAATTGAAGAAAGGTGGTATCTTAGAGCCCATTTGGGCTATTATAAAGAAATACTTTAAACTGGGCAATTTATAAATCATATGAATTTACTGTTCACAGTTTTGGGAGTTGGGAAGTCCAAGATTAAGTAGTAGTGAGGGATCGTTCTCTTCTTCAAAGATGAGCCCACTTGCTGTATCCTCACATTGAAAAGACAAATGCTGTGTCCTTACATGGTAGAAGGGGCCAGGAAACTGCCTTAAGCTTCTTTTATAGGGGTACTACTGTCATTCATGAGAGGCCCCTGTCACATCCCACTATGAGTTTTTGGGGGAACATGTAAATCTGGACAATAAGCAGGTTGTATGAGATAAATACTCATTTCTCTTAGCTGAAAATCAATACAAATTGTGTACTAGTAGCAAATTGAGTAACAGTTATATAAGTGCACTATTTAGCAGTGTAAAGGTAACCTTAGGATGATAACAGAGAAATGCTAAAAGATGATAGCATTATTGGCATAGGGAAGATGGAGCTGTTGTCACTTCTATTTATGTATAGTGGTGTGGTGAATGTAAAAATTTGGCCATTAAACACATGCACACTTGAAAATGTGGAAGCCAATGATCCCTAGTGCAAAAAGTAAAAACACAAATGTAATGGGCTTTGATACTTTCTTTTCTAATTAATCAAAAGTTTCTAATGCTTTTAAGAGGAATCCTAGTGAATGGAGTCTTATGTTATATATATCTTAATGATCACTAAAGTATTTACTGATATTCTGAAATATATGGCATTTTTTTGTATTCTTTAAGTTTTGAAACTAAGAAGTTACTTGCTTGGTAACTATTTTTTAATAGTGCAGTACTTAGAAGATCCAAATATATGTATTCTGGATTCCTATATTCTGAATTATGACAATGGTAGCTTAAATGGAGAAAGGATGAGATTTGAATTATTTCTGTCTTTATAAGTGAGGCACACGCTGAAAAAAAAGAGGAATAAGTAAAGGAAAATTTCAGTTGACATATTTTCTAGCCAATGAAAAATGAAAGGTTATTGCCTGTGCTTGAAGGAAGTAAAAATAAGTCATTCTGTCAGCAGTGACTCTATATAATCTCCATCTATCTTCTCTCTCCTCTCTCCCCCTATCTCTTTCTCTCCATCCATTTGCTGGAAGTGCACACACCTTTATCCCCTTAGCTACCATAAAAAAAAATTCCTCACACGATCGATGTTGAGCAACATTTTTAAAGGCAGTAGTAATGCATTCTGCACTTTCGTCTTCGTTTTAATGCAAAATTTCAAGCAGTTTATCAATGTCAGACAGACTGCATCAGACACACCGTTTAACAAATGTATCACATAGAGAAGTTATCTGGCTCGGTTTCCTAAGAAACCAAGGAGGAAGGAGCTAATAATTTTCTGGAAATTGTAGTTGGTTTCAGTAAGTGACTGTAATTTTTTTCCCCATCCAAAAATTCATCAGACATCTACGATCCTAGTATTTCCTGTCATTTAATTTCCAGCCTGTTATATTTTCCAGAGGAGATAACTTTGAACAAAATTTAATTAATGCAGTAGACATGAGAATCTACCATGGGAAGATAGCACTTTTCTAATCACTGTGGTGAATAGAAACAGGTACATTTAATTTTTGCTCTCAAGTCATTTATACTACTCAGGTCGTAAGGCATATAATTAACTGTAATGAAGTATAAGATGCTGTGCATTTTGGAATAAAAGGAGTAATGTAGTACTACAGATTCTAGGAAGTGGGAATAAGAGAATTAGGACTGAGATAAGGAATCTACAAAGGCTTCTTGAGAGGAGAAGCCACTAGACAGAGCATTATTGAGTACAGATGGGGATGAATGAGAGGGATTTTCCAGGCATTAGAGACAGGGAGCCCAGCCTTCTGGCATATGCCTGTAATCCCAGTGGCTGGGGAGGCTGAGGCAGGAGGATCCTGACTTCAAAGCCAGCCTCAGCAACTGTGAGGTGCTAAGCAACTCAGTGAGACCCTGTCTCTAAATAAAATACAAAATAGAACTGGGGATGTGGCTCAGTGGTCAAGTGCCCCTAAATTTAATCCACAGTACCCACCCCCCCCAAAAAAAAAGAGGGGGAAAATATGTGGGAAAGTGACTCTCTAGATTGTCTAAAGTTGTAGGAAGAAGCATGAGTTCACAAGAGGCGAGGCTAGGTCAGCAGGTGGGAATGAGCTTGTGGTGGTCCTTACTGTCAGGCATTTGGGCATCACTGCCCAGGCCCTGTTGAGTTTTTGATAGGAGTGTTCCATGAAAGAAGGGGAAAAGAAAGACAGAGGAGCAGCCTCAGGGAAGAAGAGGCAGATTAAACAAATGCATTTTAAATTTCACTTGTTGCTTGTGGTTCTCCTCCTAAACCCACAGCAGAAAAGCAGATTGAAAAGTTGTGCCCTGTCAAGGTGTGGCCTCACCTGTGTGAATTTACTTTCTGTATTTTTAAAATGGAGCCCAAAGAAGAGCATAACCTATTTTGCTCTCTGCATACTCATGAACTGTGGTTTTCCTTCCTTGGGCTGTTGCTTTTCTCTTTTGAGCTTTATAACTGGAGAGACTAGTCTTACCAGCATGTGATGTTTCCTCTTTCCTGATTATTTAGTGGTTTCCAATAACCAGAATCCTTCTTAGCTTTCTAGAATTTACTGCCTTATCATAATCCCTGGCCAGGTCCTAAAAAGCATCCCCAGTTAAAACAAACAAACAAACAAAACAACAACAAGAAGCTGATATGTGTTAATGGAGCAGAGTTAAGAATTAATCTTTTGTTTTATGTAACTAAGAATTTATGGAGTCAATTTTAATTTTGGAAAAATACTTAAAAGGGAAATTGATAGTTTTTTTTTATTTCACTAATTCATGTACTAATATTCAGGGACAACTGGAATAATAATTATTTATTCATTTCTTTTAAGCAACAAAGCTCCTTTCAAAGAAGATCAGAAAGAGAATGAGAAATTGCATTTTATTAAAACATGTCACAATTGCAGTAGGGACTACAGATTTTTGATTAAAGCTCTGTCAATATTCTAGTATCAGAGGTTGAGATTGGCCCTTAAACTCATACAAGATAAAAATTAGAGAAATAGGGCTTCAGGTCAGTAATGCTTTCTGAGAAAAATCAGTTATTTTCAATGGTGTATTTTGGTATAAATTTTCAAAGTGGTGGCTCTAATAGGTTTATTGAGCAGGGAATTGAGTGCTTTTTCATTTTTAAAGAAGTGCCATTAAAAGTTGTGGTTTTTCAGGTGGCTTTTTATTTCTTTTGCATCTAAGTTGATGCTTTCTGTGAAAATGATTTGTGGCTCAGCATTTACTCTGTAGATTATTGATAAGCTTTGAAAGTTTGCCATAAAAATAAAACCATATTTCCTTGAGAGATAGAATTGCATTTCTATCTTTCTAAAAGAACTTTGAGGTAGGAAAAGTATGGGGTAAATTATAGTGGTTTCATGTTATTAATTAAAATATCTCTGATGAACATCACATGTTGAACATGATAATTTATAAAAGGCATTTTATTAACATATTATGATTGCTTATTGATTTTAAAGTTGGTCCTGAGATCTATTTGGTCATATTTAATGTGATATTTTAAGACATCTCTATTTAATCAAATGTATTTACCTAATTTTCTTCAACTAAAATATTAGGACAATAAAATCTTTCATGGTAAGAAAATTTATAAAATAATTTTTTACATGTTTGTGTGAAACTTAAGGATATTGGCTATTTTGTTGGTTAATAAATATTTTACCTGGCTATTATAAAATTTAATTAGCAAGACAAGTATTATTTTCAATCTGTTTAGATGAGGAAATTAAGAGCAAGAAAATTAGGTTATTGCACCATCCTACCAAGGATAGATGATTGAGTCTACATTTAGATCTCTAAACTTCTGGTCATTACTCTTTTTATGAGAAATATTGATTCTTGCCAATAAATCTAGTTTTCAGGTTAATTTGACAGAATTATATGGATACCTGTTTTGGAAGAAAATCATAATAACATCAATAACTTCTCAAATAAAGTGTGTTCTGTTGACATGAACCCTGAAAGTTATTATATAGCAATGCTTCAGTGTATTGATGTTATGGAAAGAGCATATTAGTGAACTTTGGCCCAAGTTTTGGAGTTAGTTCAATTTGAGCCCTAATTGTGTGTGTGTGTGTGTGTGTGTGTGTGTGTGTGTGAAACACATCATAAATTCATAAATTTTGCTCTCATTTATGTATGTATGTATGCACATGTCTGTCCATTAGTATATCATCTTTTGAGTTTTAACATGCTTTTCTTCAGGTAATTTGGTAAAGGTAGGGAACATTGATTCTCCATGGCTTACTATTGTTGTTTATTGTAGGCCTGTATAAGTAGGCCTTCAATACTTATCTGTTGAATTAATTGTATTATTAATCTTTAGTCAGAATGGAGAGAGCTACACAGTCTTTCTCTTCTTTAAAAGTCTTATGTTCACACTCTCCATATCTACATTTTATAATATAACTGTGAAGGGACTTTAATAGAGTCAATCAGCTCACAAAATGGCTTTGAAATTATCTAAAATTGGACAGAGGACCAGTTCCTTCCATAGTCAAAGGCATAAGCCAGATCTTCACAGCTATTTCCCCCAATGCATACTAAATAGCCCAGAGATCCATTTTTACAGTGGGTTGAATATTTGACATTCTTCATCATTTCATAGTCTGAAAGTTTTCAGTACCACCCAGATGTGCACATAAAAGTGTTTCAGTCCCATATGTACATTCTTCAAGGAGTATGTATTCCATTACACACAATAAAAAAGTAGAAAATGTGCAAATCCCTTATATAAAGTCCTTAGCCAGAAACAATTCTATCTCCAAGGAATTTCATAAATCTTTCCCAATTCATATACAACACTCCTGTGCTATTTCCAAAGAAATCCCTTATATTTTTCCAGAGATTTCTTTCTCAGTCCTTTAAAATATTTCCAGGAAGTTCATTGTTGCCAATTGCTAGGCTTTAGAGAAATTATGACTGAAATTTAAGGTACAATAAATGCCCTGTTATTTAAAGTGTATAAAGGTCCTGTCATCACAGAGAGAAAATAATGGCACATAAAGCCAGATTTTTCTCTCAGGCTTGAATAAGCTTTAGGTAGCTGCCTCAGTGGTCAAGAGAAGAGATTGAGTCCTGGGCAGAAATTTCAATCATACATGTTTGTCCCTTTATTGAAGAAACCTGTAAATATTTATGGTTGGTAGATGCAGCACCAACTTTTAGAAAGAGTGTGAATGTTTTTCAAGTCATGCTGCTGGAGTCCAGTTAAATTCTAGAGCTTTTCTTTGTGAAGAAAAAGATTTTATTTTCTGTTAATATTATAAAATAGATAGTGACTATGATCTTAACATATAAATAGAAAAATTAGATGGCATTGCTTATGTATTTGAATTCAAAGTTATAAGAAGAAATTAGACAGGTAAATTATATAATTCATTTTTTTCTGTTAGCTGAGAGGAAGAGATTAGATTCAGGTTCTGATAAAATATAAGTTGAACAAAATCTGTTGCAGTCATGCTACCATTGTTATGGTTTGTATGTTGAATGACCCCCAAATGCCCATGTGCCTTTTTCTAATGATAATGTTGATCATCTTTTCAGAGATTTATTTACCATCCATAAATCTCTTTTGGTAAAAAAGATTTTTTTTTGCCGAGTTTAAAAGTTTTTTTTAAATATTTTTTAGTTGTTGATGGACCTTTATTTTATTTGCTTATTTATATGTGGTGCTAGGAGTCAAACCTAGTGCCTCACACATATTAGGCAAGTGCTCTACCGCTGAGCTACAACTCCAGCCCCTAAAGAATTTTTTTTCCTTACATGTTCTGGATATGATTCTTCTGTCAGGTGTATGGCTTCTAATTTCATTCTATTCCAGAAAATAAAAGTTTCTGATCTTTTAAAATTCAGTTTATCAATTTTTTTCTTGTATAGATTGTGCTTTTGGTGTCATACCTAATAACTTTGCCAAATTCAATTTCAACAGAGATTTTCTCCCAATTTTTCTTCCAGAAATTGTATAGTTCTGCATTCCACATTTAAGAGTATGAGTCATTTAATTTTTGTGTAAGGTGTGAGGTATATATTAAGTTTGTTTCTTTTACTACTATGGAAGGAATTGTGCCAACATTTCTCTTGGAAAAAACCTACCCTTTTATTACCAAATTGCCTTTGCATCCTCAAAATTTAACTATATGTGTGTGGGTCTAATTCTTTTTTTTAAAAAAAAATTGTATTAATTAATTAATTTATTTGTTCTAATTTGTTAACTTGACAGCAGAATGCATTTCAATTCATAGTACACAAATGGAGCACAACTTTTTAGTTTTCTGGTTGTACACAAAGTAGACTCACACCATTTTTATCTTCATACATGTATCTAGAGTAATGATCTCCTTCCACCATCTTTCTTTTCCCCATGTCCCTTCCGTTTTCTCCCTTCCCTTTGCCCTATCCAAAGTTTCTCCATTACTCCCATGCTATCTCTGACCTCCATTATGGATAAGCATCCACTTATTACAGAAAACATTTGGCCTTTGGTTTTTGGGGATTGGCTTACTTCACTTAGCATGATATTCTCCAACTCCATCCATTTACCTGCAGATGCCATAATTTTATTCTCTTTTAATGCTGAGTAATATTTCATTTTGTGTGTGTGTATTATATCACACTTTCTTTATCCATTTATATATTGAAGGGCATCTAGATTGGTTTTACAATTTAGCTGTTGTGAATTGTGCTACTGTAAATATTGGTAAGCTGTGTCACTGCAGTATGCTCTTTTTAAATCCTTTGGGTATAAACCAAGGAGTGGGATAGCTGAGTCAAATGGTGGTTCCACTCCAAGTTTTCTAAGGAATCTCCATACTGTTTTCCAGATTGGTTGCACCAATTTGCAGATGTGTGGGTCTAATTCTGACTCTCTTTTTGAGTCACTAATCTGTCCCTTGCTACAACAATGTCACCCTGTCTTAATTACAGTAGGTTTATAGTATCTTAAAGCCAAGAGGAGTAGCCCTGCCTCTCACAGGGAAAATAATAGAAGACTTTGACAAAGTATCTTAAACTATCACAAAGACTCATATTTTCTTCCAAAATAAGCATTTAAATTTTTATTTTATTTTATTTTGTTTTAGTTGTAGATGGACATGATATTTTTATTTATTTATTATTTTTTTAATGTGGCACTGAGGGTTGAACCCAGCACTTCACATGTGCAAGGTAGGCACTCTACCACTGACTACAGCCCCAGCCCAATATAAGCATTTTAATGGTATAAATTTCCCACAAGTACTGCTTTAGCATTACCAAAATTTTGAGGTTTTATTTTTATTTCTATTCAGTTTAAAATGTTTTCTGATTTTCTCTGAGTCTTCTTTGTTCCATGAATTATTAAGATATATGTTGTTTTATTGCTTAAATATTTGGGGATTTCCTCTTGTCATTGAATTGTTCATTTCTGGTTTAATTTTTGTATGGTCTATGAATATAATTTCATGATAATATCTATCATTTAAATTTGTGAAGGTTTATTTTGTATCTAAGAATATGGTCTGTGTTAATCTTCCTTGAGTACTTGAAGGGGGTGTATATTCTGCTAGTTGGACAGAATGTTCTATAATTATCAATTGGATTAAGTTAGTTGATAGAGTTTTCAGTATTTTTGCTTATTTTCTGTTTATGTTTCATAGAAATGATTGAAAAAGAATATTGAAGTCTTTCAGAATATGAGTTTATTTCTCTTAAGTTCTGGATTAGCTTTTTGATTGGTGAATTTAGAAGCTTGGTTGCTAGGTACATAGATATTTAGGGTTTTGATTTCTTAGTGAATTGACCCTTGTAATTAATTATGTAATGGCTCTCCATTCTTAGTGATTTTTCTTTGTTTTGTAATCTACATTTTCCTGATATCAATAAAACTAATCTTGTTTTCTCTTAATTTGGGTTGGCTTGCTAAATTTTTTCGCCATCATTTTTCTTTTTAGCATATATGTAATTGGGTGTGTGTGTATGTTTTGAGACTGTGTATATTTGGATCTTGATTTGACCAGTCTGATATCCCCAGAATTTAATTGTACTTTGGCCATTTTCCTGAAGTACAATTACTAATATGTTTGTATTTATGTATACCATTTAATTATCTTTTCAGTTCGTCTAATTTGTTATTTATTCTGTTTCCCTGTTGTGGAAGAGGGCATGTAGTATCCTTGTGTAGTTGATTTGGTTTAG
Organism: Marmota marmota marmota; assembly: GCF_001458135.2. Lineage (NCBI taxonomy): Eukaryota > Metazoa > Chordata > Mammalia > Rodentia > Sciuridae > Marmota > Marmota marmota. The sequence continues at coordinate 36,893,479 of NW_026000093.1, read as the reverse complement.
AGTCTTGGAATCATTAAGAGAAATGGGTTGTAATGAGCCTCTCCCCTATTTGCTAGCACTGGACTGTTTTGCTGTTATATTTTATTTAAAATTAATGCTTTGAATTTTCTTACTTCTTTTTTAGAATCAATGAAAATAAAAACGAGGTGGTAAAGCAAAAAATAACCCTGGTAAAATAGAAAAATCCCGAGGACTAAAATGGTCATCATACATATCCAATTCTAATAAAAGTTGACTTACCACAATACAAACTGCTTAATTTTGAGGTAAAGTTTCTATTTTTTAAGGATGGATGTCTATAGATGGAACATGGTATAGTTCACCAGATAATTCGATCATAGTAAATATATGTTTATTTGAATATGAGAAGTACTGAGAAAGGAAAGATCCATGTCTACTGTTCTTTTTTCAGTGCTATGGCTCCTACTGTATTTACATAGTTATATATAATTCTTTACACAGAAAATACTAAATAACTGCTTTTAATTAAGTAGGGTTGTTTTCAATATTTTTTGGTGACTAAAATTGGGAGAGAAGATATTTTTCTAAAAGTGCCTGTTTTGTGAGTAGTGACAACTCTAATGTGTTATTGCATTTTGTAGGGCCTAGGATTTTTACTTTGTGCATTTGTCTGTTTTTCAGGTGCTGCTATTCTCTCCTTTGAATGTTTGTATTCTCTCCAACATTCTCATTAAAATTTAATTCCTAGCCAGGCGTGGTGGCACATACCTAAATTCCCAGTGGCTCTGGAGGCTGAGAAAGGAGAATGGAGAGTTCAAAGCCAACCTCAGCAATTCAGCGAGACTCTAAGCAAGTTAGCGAGATTTTGTCTCTAAATAAAATATAAAAAATGGCTGGGGATGTGGCTAAGTGGTTAAATGTCCCTGGGTTTAATCCCTGGTACTCAGAAAAAAATGTTATCCCTAATGAAACGGTACTATGAGGAGGACTTTGGGATCTGATTAGGACATGAGAGGTCTACCTTTGTGAGTGGCTTAGTGCTCTTAAAAGAGCTAGAGGGAACTAGCTTGGTGATTCTTGCCCTTCTACCCTCTGTCATGAAGACCCAGTGACAAGTGATCCTGGCAGTGGAAAGCAAATCTCACTAGATACCAAACCTGCAGGAGCCTTGACCTTGGACTTTCCTGTCCTCCCAAACTATGGGCAATATATTTTTGTTCTTTGTAAATTATCCAGAAGGAGATATTTTGTAACAGCAACATGAATGGACTAAGAAACTATAGTCAATACCTATTTTAAATTAATGTAATTTCATTATTTTCAGAGTAAATCTTCAATTTTTCATGTTTTATAAAATCTTAGCTCAATCTCTCTCAGGGAAGATGACACAATTGCTTCCACTCCTTTCCTGTAGATCATGGGAAATAGACTTCCTCATTATTCTTTGACAGATAGCCATGTCAAGAAAATCATGATAATGAGTTCCATTGGTATTATACAGTGAGCTGTGTGGCAGGTTAAATAGTGGCGCCTAAAAGATGTCCGTCCATCTCTCAACACCCAGAACTTGTTCATGTTTTCTTAAAAAGGGGACTTATTGATGTGAATAAGTTAAGGGTCTTGACAGAGGGATATTATTTTGAATTATTTGGGTGGGCTCAATGTAATAAAAATGTAATTTAAGAGAGAGATGGGGGTCAGAACAGAGGTTGAAGTGATTTCTAGATGGTGATCATGAGCTGAGGAATGCCGGTTGACTCTGAACTGCAAAAGGAAAGGATATGGATTCTTCTCTGTGGAGACTTCACAAGAAATGGAGCACTAGCCACCGATTTTGGACTTCTAATCGCCACAGCTGAATGCTGACAAATTTATGTATTAAGATACTGTATCTTAATGGTAATGTGTGACAACACCAAGAACAAACCAATATGGTTTGTTAGGTGTATGAGTCTTCTGCTAAGATGGGGAAAATGATATAAAGAGGAATGTAAATAAACTACTATGTACTGGTTCAAAATATTTTAAGACTCTTTCTGCATGATAGAAAAATTAGAGGAGAATCCAGCTCATTAGATTGCTGCTTGGTGGCTTTCTAAGTAATTGGACAAAAACTATTCAGGAAAATAGTTTTTGAAGTTGTTTACTGTGAATTTGTCACTAAGTTATCTGAGCCCAGTAAGAAAGAACACCCTCCACAAGTATGTAGATGGATTTATTACTTTAAAGTAGGCATCAAAGGAAAATAGAAGGCTAGGATTCAGGGTAAGTCAGTTCCCCAAGGACAAAGAAAGTGTCCCAGAGCATAAGGAGTCTAGACTGTGTGTACCTCGCTTGTATTAATAGATAAGAACCCTAGAAAGAAACCTGTCCTGGGCTTTATATCTTGGAAAGTGTGATTTTTTTGGCTAAAGCATTAAAGTACATTCTGTTTCTAGACCATACTAACACAGAGTCCAAGGTGCTGCACATAATTCTACTTCATCCAAAGATGTTGCACTTCCAGCATTCATTTTAGAGTTACTTTTGAGAAATACAAATGGGAAAGGAGAAACTTAGGTTGGTTCAAGGCCAGCCAGAGAACTATCCTGCATCATTCTCTAATGGAACAGGCTATAACAAAAAAAAATGGTGTCTTTAAAAAGCTGTTTTTTTTTAAATTAATTATGCTGTGATTTCATATGTATATATAATATTTACATATATGTGTGTATGTGTGTGTGTGCATGTGTACACACACATATACACATACCCATTATAGAAATATATATATATATGAATATATATATATTTATATATAGGTATATATTTAATATATATTTATATAAATATGTATATTCCATTATGGAAATACATATATTTATAGTTATATATAAATATATACATACACATATACGTATATACACACACAATGCTAATATCTATGCATATATACATATTAGAACAATATTGATACATATATGTACACATATATTTTTATAGTTGTGTATTTTGTAAGACTCCAAATTTGTCAATCTGAGGTATTCTAATTATGGTATTTTTCAGGAATATAACCTGTAACTATTGAAAGAAATGCTTTACCTTTTATATCAATCTTTCCTTCCCAGTTCTCATTTGCTTAATTAATTATTCATTAGTTTTTTTCCTTTACTCATTCACTTAAAAAATTCATCAAGCAGTTGTGTGCTGGATACTGTGAGAGATGCAAACCAAGGCCCTGACTCCAAAGTAATTTACCATTCAGTAGGAGAGATTCAGATATTAACAAATAGCCTTACCAACAAGGGAGAATTGAATCAATACCACATAAAAGTATATGTGAGGGACATTGGGAATATAAAATGCATGATTAATTGTGCTTGGGAAGATACAGGGAGAAAGAGGCACTTAAGGTGGATCCTCAGAATGTAAAATATTTCAAAGTGGAGAATGGAGGGCTAAGAGCTATTTAAGTTTTACTGTTTTGTATAATCCAGCATGTTTCTTTTTCATCTTTCTTTACTATGTTTTGCTGTGGTTCTCAATAACTTAATGCTTATAAAATGAGATATAAAAATATTTTGTTTATTCCTGTCAGATCATAATTCAGAAACTTACAATATAATGGAAAAAAAGATAATTGGACAATAACTGCATGTTTTTTATGTACAAGTGACATATAAACTCATGCTTAAAGTTGGTCACAGTGTTGGTCTGCTCAGGCTTCCACAACAAAATAACACAGCCTGTATGGTTTAAGCCACAGATTTGTTTTCTAGAAGTTCTAGAGGTTGGAAAGTGGAGGATCAAGGTTTTAGTTGGGTTTGGTTTCTGGCAAGGGCTCTCACCTTGGCTTTCAGATAGCTACTTTGTCCCCAAATGACACTTCCTCTGAGACTGTGTGGGAGGGGATCTCTTATTCTTTTAATAAGGCCACCAGTTCTGTCAGGTTAAGGAACATGGCTATGACCTCATTTAAGCCTCATTATTTCATCAAGGCATGACTCCAAATACAGTCACATTAGGGGTGAGAACTTTCACATATGGATTCTGTTGGGACACAGTTCCAGCCATAGCAGTCCTAAAAAGACCAAATGGAATGAGTATATGTGTAAAATATATAATGAGTACATTTTATGTACCAATCACTATTTTTGTTTTTGGGAGGTAACTGTGGAATGCACCTTGGTATGTGGTTTGATATTTTGTTACAGGAAGGCTAAGGGTTAAAAGTGACAACTAAATGAACTATATGCTTGTGGCTTAAAACAAATGCCATGAAGTAAATAAATAGAGTGATTAACTGGGAAGGGAAAGAAGTACTCCTTGAAATAACACTTTATAGCCTGTCTAAGAAGGTGATAATTGAACTAAGAAAAAAGAATGAAAGAGCCAACCATGTAGAGATAAGAGAAAATAAAGTTTTCTAGGCAGAAGCAGCAGAAAGTGCTTGAAGAAGCAAAGTGTTTGATGTTCTAGGAACTGAAGAGTGGCCAGCCTACCTGGACTATGATAATTTGGAAGGCATATTTAGGATGAGTTGGTACAAATAGGCTAGGGTAAAGTGCTGTAAGTTCTGGGAGGTAATGGTATAGGGAATTAGAAATTTATTCAGAATGTAATAAGAAATTGTGGAAGGGGTTTAAGTAGAAGATCAATAAAATATTATACCTGTTTCAAAAAGATGACTTTTGGGTTGCTGTATGAAGAATAGATTGTACCAGGGACAAGAGAGAAAGTCAAGCCCACTAACCTGTGTAATGGTTGGGTGTAAATTAGAAAAAAGTGTCCATTTCTTAAAACCATGGACTCCGTGTTTGGCAAGTTATACTTTACATAGTCAATGTATACATGTGCTATACACAAATGTCATTGGAATAAGACATTTTCTATCTTAGGAAAAGTATCATAATGAATAAACATACCATGTCACTTATGGGATGTGCATTTGAGCAATACATGAAAACTCTAATGGAGACTAAATACAAGTCTTCTGTATTATTCAGGGGAAGAGAATGGAAATATATTAAATCTCCCAGTTCCTATGGAAATAGAAGCAGAATAATTGAGAACTTTTTGGTGGTAAAATTGTACAAATATTAATGATTGGACTTAAGAGATCCAGAGATTATATGAAACACTGAGAGAAAGTTTATTTTATTTTATTTTATTTTTTTGGTTGTTGATAGACCTTTATTTTATTCATTTATTTACATGTGGTGCTGAGAATTGAACCCAGTGCCTCACACATGTCAGGCAAGCACTCTACCACTGAGCCACAATCCAATCCCTTTATTTTGTTTTTGTTGTTGCTTTTGGTGATAGTGATGGTGGAAGGATGAGAGAATCAAGAATTTGAGGGGGTCCAAGATTATCAAAGATTTAGTATTTGCAAGATAGCAAAGTAACTGGACATTTGAATCAGTGCTGTTGAATAATGAGAAGGATACAAATAAAGTTAGAATCATTAAGAAATTCAGATCCCACATAAGGGGAGAAATCAGACACATAACATACAATTCATTACAAGCTGTGGGATATTTGCAAAAAGAGAAAGGGAAGATAGTCTCATTTGCTTATTAAACATTCTGAATTTTGACTATCTGTAAGCAGGTAAAACTATTGATTGAAGAACAAATTAGAGCAGGTGCTGTGGGGCTGGTAGACAGATGTCCATCATATTGCCCAGTAGTATTTCTCATTTCTGTCCAGAATTCTCAGCTCTGATTATTGTTCTGCATTAAAACAACGTCCAACAAAATCTTCACAGTAACTGAGAAATTAGTTATTATTTATCTTTATTACAGAAAGAAAGTAAGGGCATTGCATACTATGATACTAGTCAAAAGATCAGGTCATGGAAAATCCTTGGAAACTTTTCTTGCTAATTACAGGGATAGAATATTCAAGACATTTTTATGCCAACTGAGAAATGAATGGTAGAACCTGCACTTCTGAATACTTTGACGAGGAATTGACACTGAAAACGAGTTTGATGGAAAATTCCTGTTATCATGTATAATGATTTGAGTACATTGTAGTAAATAATACACCAGTCTACTGGGATTCCATCAGTGTCTTATTTCTTAAACAGAAAGCACTGATGAAAACCCCAGATCCTTGCAAAAATGTTTCTGGGTATGCTGAAGCCTGGTTTTGCTTAGTATATAAGGAACTTTAATATTCAATTGGGAAATATTTTCCACTGAGAGGAAGAGTTTAGATGATCACATCAACAGGTTATGGAATACACATGTCTAAAGGTTGTCAAAACAAATTTTATTTTTACTAGGAATTAAGTCATTCACACCTGAAATTTCCCAGAAGGATTGCTGCAAATTTATAATAAGATTATAGTTGCCTGCAAAATTAAAGGAAATGAAAGACTTCTTTTGGGGGGGCTGATAATTTGTTGAACTTAATATAAGATTAAAAACATTCTCATCAGGATTACTCTATAAAATTCTCTCTACTTAAAGATTATTGAAGGTAACAGGATGTGTACATAAAAAGAAGTCTCTGTTTTCTTAGCCATAAGCAGTGTGGACAATTCTAAAAATATTAGCAAAAACAGTTTTTATATACACCCATATCAAAATGAGTATTTTAGATTGCACTCTATGATGCCTCTATGGGTATGACTTTAAGGTATATCTCCATAAAAGAAAAAAAAATCTGCCATTTTGAGGGTTCTGTTAAATCTTCCTATCAGAAACTGCAATAAAATATATATGTAAAATCAGACATATTAATCACTGCTTTTTCATATGTGATTTATTTACTGATATCACTTATAAAAAGAAAGAAAATGAAACCTTGACAATTAATATTTAGTTTCTTATTTGTGAAAAAAATAATTTTAATTCTTTTCCAGTCTTCATTATATTATCTTTTTCTAAATTTGTGTCCCAAATATTGCCTAAGACCCAGTGCCCAGTTCAGCTAACTTGTGAGGCTATGTCACCATTTTTGGTATAGATGAAAATGTAGCTTCATTATTACCTGGAAAGGAAATATCACTGCTTAAATCAAATGATAACATTTGGTTGAAACCGTGTATAATAAATTTGAGTCTAAAATAAAATACAAAACCAAACCAAATTCAGGTGATTTTTACCATTTTTTTTTTGTCTCTGGGAAAAATTATCTTCAAAACAAACATGAAAACACTTAGGTAGAGGGAAATTTTTTAGCTTTTTTATTTATTAAATTTTTTTTGTCCTCAGTGATTCATTAAGTAAAACTTTATTCTCAGTATCATGCAATCGTTTCCTCTATCTAGTGACAAAACATCCTCCCCTCTCCAAAGAATAGGTCATTCCCTTTTCCCTTTCTGCCTGCAGTCTCAGGCAACCGTGAACCTACTTTTGTCTCTCTGGATTTATCTAATCTAGACATTTCTTGTAAATGGATTTAGACAATATTTCTTTCTTTGGGTCTAGTTCCTTGCACATATGTCTTTAAGGTATATCCACATTACAGCCGTGGCCAGTACTTCATTCTTAGTATCTCTATTTTATTGGCAAAAATCATACTATTTGTTAATGATATTAAACATGATATTGTGTAGTATGTATACATAGTGGAATGGCTACATCACATAATTAACATTTTTTGGTGGTAAGGTACTCTTTTCCTAAATGATTTTTAAGTTTGAAATATATTATTAACTATAGTCCCCATTTTGTACAATAGACCCACTGAACTTAATTTCTCCTAACTGTATTTTCTATCCTAGGCAATAATATCTCAAGAATCCTCCAGCTTCCAAATCCTAGTCATCTCCATTTTACTTTCTGCTTTTATGAATTTATCTTTTTAAGGCTTTACATATAAGTAAGATTATGTGGTCTTCTCATTTGTGTGTGTGTCTTAATTTCTCTTTTCACAATGTACTCCAGGACAATTCAACCTGTAGTAAATGATGGATTTCCTTCTTTTTAAAGCTGAATAGTATTCTATTATGTATGCTTTCTTTGTCCATTCATTAGTTGATTAGCATCAAAGTTAATCCATATCTTGGCTGTTGAGAATAATGCAACAATGAACATGTGTGGGCAGATATCTTTGACATTAACTTCATTTCTTTTAGCGATATATCCAGGAGCAGTGTTGCTGGATCTTATGGAAGTTCTATTTTTAATTTATTTCCTAAGAAATTCCATACTGATTTCCATATGGCTGTAAGGATTAAGTATGGGTGCAAGGCCTAACTTTTTTGCAAATCCTCACTAACACTTATCTTTTCATCTTTCAATTGAGTTGGACTCCTTATATGTTTTAAAATTAGCCCTTTATTAGATGTGTGGTTTGCAAATATTTTCTCCTTTCTCTGGGCCATCTCTTCATTATGTTGTTTCCTTGTCTTTACAGAATCTTTTTAAATTGATGTAATCCCATTTCTCTATTTTTGTTTTTGTTGCCAATGCTTTTGTTTCCAAAAAAATGATCACCCACACTAATGCCATGGAACTTGATTGCATGTTTTCGAATAGTTTGAGATCCTATACCTATATCTTTATTTCATTTTAAATTGTTTTTATATGGTGTGAGATGATTTTATTCTTATTCTCATGGAGATCCAGTTTTTAAAATGTGATTTATTAGAGACTACTTTTCCCTGTTATGTATTCTTAGCATCTTTGTTCATATAAAGACTGATTGTGAATACAAAGATTTATATCTGGGCTGTCTTTTCCTGTTGGTCTATGTGTTTTTATGCCAGGTTCATGATATTTTGATTACTACAGCTTTGTAGTATATTTTGAAGTTAGATAGTGTGATGCTTCTAGATTTGTTTTACTTACTCAAGATTGTTTTTTTGTATTTTAGGGTCTTGTATGATTTCACATAAATGTTTTTTTTTTCCTTGATACTGGGAATTGAACCTAGTGTGCTTTACCATTACATCTCAGTCTTCTTATTTTTAGTTTTGAGAACAGGTTTTTGCTAAATTGCTCAGGCTGTCCTCAAACTTGCAATCTTCCTGCCTCAGCCTCTCAAATAGCTGGGATTAAAAGCATGTGCCACTATGCCTTGCTTGATTTCATAAAAAAGTTTTAAAATATTTTTTTGTGTGAAAAATATCATTGAAAATTTGATAGGCTTCACATTGAATCTATAGCTTTCTTTGTGTAGTATGCATGTTTCAACATTCTTCATTCTTGTAATCCATGAACATGGGATATCTTTCCATTTATTTGAGGCTTAAATTTCTTTCATTAATATCTCATAGTTTTTGTTTTCAGTTTACTTGTCTTGGTTAAATTTATTCCTAGACATTGTAAATAAGATTGTTTTATTAATTTCTTTCTTAGATGGTTCATTGTTACTGATTTTTATATGTTGTTGTTATTGTTTTGTAATTTTTTATTTTTTATTTTTTGGTACCAGGGATTGGATCCAGGGGTGTTTAACCACTGAACAACATCCCCAGCCCTTTTTAATATGTTATTAGAGACACAGTATCACTGAGTTGCTTTGGGCCTTGCTGAGTTGCTGAGGATGGCTTTGAACTTGTAATCCTCCTGCCTCAACCTCCCGAGTCTCTGGGATTATAAGTGTGTGCCACAATACACAGCTTGTATATTGTTTTAAAATCTTGAACTTTATCTATAATTTCTAAATACTTGTTGGAGAAGCCTTTTGAATTTCCTGTATAAATTTATGTTCAGGAGTTTTACATTTATATTCATCATGTATAACTTCCTTTTCTTATAGCATCATTATCTGGTTTTGAAATAAGGGTAAATATTGACCTCATAAATTAAGCATGGATGTTTCTTTCTTTCTTTCTTTTTCATAAGAATTTGAGAAGAATTAGTGTTAGTTCTTCTTTAAATGTTTGATAGAATTTAGTAATGAAGCCATTAGTTCCTGGGCTGTTCTTCCATTACTGATTCAATATTCCTCCTCATTATTATTTTGTCCAAATATTGTATGTCATCATAATTCTGTCTTTGTAGGTGATATGAGGTTATGAATTTGTCCATCTTATGTAGGTTGTCTAATTTGTTAGTGTATAGTTGTTCATAGGCATCATGTATAATTCTTTGAATTTCTGTTATGTCAGTAATGTCTTCTCTTTAGTTTCTAATCTTGGTTTTTAGTATTTTCTTTTATTTTATTAGCCCAGTGTTTTTCATTTTTGTTTAGTTTTTTTACTCTACCTGTTGGTAAAACTCTTAATTTTGTTGAACTTATCTATTGCTTTTCTAGTATCAATTTCATTTAGTTCTGCCCTGATATTTATTATTTCCTTCTTTCTACTATTTGGGGCTTAGTTTGTTCTTTTTTTAGTTTCTTTAAAGATAAGATTAGCTTGAGCTACATCCTCAGTATTTTTTTTTTTTGAAACAGGGTCTCACTAAGATGTCTGGGGTGGCCTCAAATTTGTGATCCATTTGCTTCAGCTTCCCAAGTTGCTGGGATTACAGATGTATACCATGGTGCCTGGCTAAGAAGTTATAAATTTGCCATTTGGATTTAACTCAGGGAAAAGTGACCAGGACATTACAGATGTGGAACACATGCATTGGGAAAGTGATTTAATTCTTTTGAGTCCAAACCTCTATCAAATTAGGGATATATTTTTAATTAGATCCTTTATATTCAGCATATTCCAGGATTTGCTTTTTTCTACATGTGATTCACTGGGACCACAAAAACATGTTACTGGGATTGTATGTGTATAACACTGAGTTTAGAATGAAAATATAATTAATTATTTGTTGAATAAACAAAATACAGTGAATAAAATATATGAATTTATATAATAAGATAGATTAGACTAATTAGTCAGATGTAATAATTGATGGGACATATTGTGATATTTCTAAATTGTAAGTTGTCTGTGGCCATGTTAGCATAATTTGGCCTTCCTTCCTTCCTTCCTTCCTTCCTTCCTTCCTTCCTTCCTTCCCAGGCATTAAACCAAGGGGCACTTAACCACTGAACCACATCCCCAGCCATTTTTATTTTTCATTTTCAGAAAAGGTTTCACTAAGTTGCTGAAGACCTCACTAAATTGCTGAGGCTCTTGCTAAATTGGTGGGGATGGCTTTGAACTCCTGATCTCTCTGCCTCAGCCTCTGAGTCACTGGGATTATAGGACTGTGCCACTATTCAGTTCAAGTTGAAATGTACTTAAACACTGAGCAGGAATGTGAGAGTGAATGTACAGTACTTAAACTGGAATTGCTCTTCTTTGGTATATGACCACACATTGGACTCTATAAAAGTATATGAAACTGCTACTCTACCTGTTGGCAAGCTTTCTCTCTAACTCAGAGAAAAGACTATAGTGAGATTGAAAGCCCAAAACAGGATGGATATGGGTCCTAGTCATGGGAAAATCTTAATGATCCACTGAGACTAGCTAAGGCAAACGTCACTGTTGCACAAATTTCATACCTTTGTTTTTCATGAATGAGTGAATTACAAATTGATCCCGATAAAGTTATACATTAGGCTTTTGATTTTAGTACTGTAAAAAATAATTCAGTTGATGAGTTAATTGCATATGTTATCCATATTAGAACAAATATATAAATCTTACCAATAGAATTTTCTAAAACTAGGGTAGAAAAGGAAATTTACCTCTCATGTCTATTTCTGGAAAAAAAAGTTACAAAAAAGAGAGACTTTTTCTTTATAATATGCTGTTCTCCTGCAGATAGACAGCAAGTCGTAGAGCTGAGTACACATGGAAGTAATAGCAATATTATTAGGCTATCTCCCTGAGCACCATTTTTTTTTACTTCTTTTAATTAAACCATCTTATCAGTTCTTTTATGCTTATTCCAAAGAATAAGAAATAAAAAAGCAGAAGTCCCAGACATTTATCAGAGTGCTAGTGGGTATGCATTTCTCCTCCAGTTACCACAGATTGCTTTTATATCTGTAATAGCATTTCTGTAGCTTAAAATGTAATTTAATAACACTTCCCTGTGATAGATTTAAGAAAAATGTTTCCTTAAAACTTTCATCTCCTTCTGCTTCCTACTTGAGTCTTTCAGATTTCAAATAATTTGCATCAAGCTGTTTTGTTATGATTTAACTTTGAAAGTCCTTGAAATTTGTATAGATTTTCATAATACTATCTGTGACATAATTGAAAATACTTTATTTTAATATGCTTTTCCAAAATTATGTAAATAATATGTAAACACTAAATCTTGAACAGATTTTAATGTAGATAAAGCTGACAACTTCTCTTTACTTTTGATTCAACTATGTTATAACTTTGGTATACATATACATATATAAACACACATATAAATGTATATATATTTTTTCATTCTAGTTGTTTAAAAGTGGAAATTATAAATATTTATGTATGTATAAAAAGAGAATTTGCAATATTGTTTCATGCAATTTATAAATTTATCTAAGTTTTGTACATCAAAGATAACTCTTGTTTATACTTAAAAATTGTTTTAGATTTATCTGGTTTGCTTCTTATATCTTTTACATACATAGTTTTTTATATGTGTATATATAAGCTTTTATTTACCTTGCTCTTATTTGATAGATGCTTCAATTTTTATTCTATAATATTATTTTATTTGTTTGTGTATCTTTCTAGATGTAGATACCAAAAATAGGAATTGGTAGGCTATTTTCATTTTTTTTACAGTGATCATATCTTCAACTTTTCTACATACTGGCTAATTGCTTTCCTATTTATTGATTAATTTCAGTTTTCACATGAGGTGAGACATTGTGACAACATTTAAATTTATTTTTTTCTCAATCCTATGAGCAAAAATATCTCATTTGGTTACCAGTAAGACTTTTTATTTATTTATTAGAGATTTAAATTATATTTTCTAAAATTACAGATTCATATTCAAACATTATATGAGTAGTACCAAGGTCTTCTCTCGTTTAAATGCTTTATCTGTCATTGTTAGAGCATTAATATTCATAAAGAATATATTTTTGAGTATATTGTGCTCTGGTCATATAATTTTATTTTTGTTATATGGATAATCAATGTTCCTAATAACTAACATTTACTAGGTCTTTCTTTAACAAGTGCTTAGTGAATCCCATTCTGTTACTAGTTGTCATGTGTAAAGAGATAAATTTTGGGCTCCTTAGTTTGTTCTAGTAATCTGTTAGTCTATTTCTTTGTCAAAATCACATTTCTTAAATTGTTACAATTTAATATTTTAATGCCTGGCATGCCAATTTTATGTTTCTTCCAAAAACTTTCTTCTTCATTTAAAAAAATACCTCTCTCTCTCTCTCTCTCTCCATGTATACACACACACACACACACTTATATATTAATTACCACAAAAGTCTTACAATACACATAGTTCTATAATAAATTTTATATAAATTTTAAAATCCTCTTGGGATTGACTAGACATACAGATTATTTTGGAGAGAATTAAATTTTTATAATATTGAGTCTTCCCATGAATGAACGTGATAATTCTCTATAAAATATTAAAAAACCACTGGGCACAAAAACCTCAACTCTAAATTATTGAATTATGTATCTACACAATAAAAATGGTGAGAAAAACCTGAGAAGACACCTATTCCAAACCCCTTTTATGATAAATGAGACAATTCAGGCTGAGAGAAGCACAAATGTTATTTTCCAGGATTAACAATGTACTTGTGATTTTTGGATATAAATTTAGTCTACCTGATTCACTTCAAATTTTTGAAGTTTTTTATTATTGGTTTAGCTAAACTCTCTTGCATCTTATTTAAAGTACTATACTCAATGCACAATGAGAGGGTCCATATATAGCACATAAATAAGATACTATCCTTCCCATTGAGGATCTTAGAGTAGAAGAGAAAATGGGATAAGGATGCTTTCAATGCTACCTGGTAAATAGTAACAGTGACCATGGACGAGAATCTAGTAAGAGAGCATCAATACTTTATGAAGCAATAGAGAAGGAGATACCAATTAATATGGAGTATTGGACAGGATTTTTTCAAAGAGAAAGTAGGGGGAAAGGCCTCTCAGTGCATTGAGAATAGAATCATGGCTTCATGGACAAGCATGCCGCGCTCAGGGCTAAAGCAACATTTGTCTTAAGACTTAGGTGAAGGGTGGAGGAAAGACTTAGGCTTGGGCCAGATGGAGATGCCTATTATGCCATTTTAAGTTGGTTTTGTTTTTTTCTGTGGTTATTAGGAAGGTGTTAGGAATTTATATAAAAAAAAAAAACAGTGACATAAATTTCCAGCTTAGGAAACAGGAGATTGTATACTGGTGGGCTGGAGAGAAGAGAGTGTAGATAGAGAAGTAAATTAAGTTACAGGTAAGTGTTTGAGTATTAGCATATTATGCCATTTGAAGACCCTGAGAACTGATAGAGTATATGTGTGGAAAGATGTCATTTGGTTTACCACCAGTGAACTGTTTCTTGATAACTTGGGGATTATGCAAAGAGTGAGTTAGGAGGGGGAGGTTGGGATGGGAATAATGAGATTCATTGGATGTAGGTAGAGTGTAGAGTCCCTTTGAGTCTTCCAGGGTTGTGGTTCAAATAGGCAGTTGGTCAAAATGGATGTGGAAAACTTGCCTGGGATCTATTGACATAGAGCTGGAATTGAATTATGTATGTGATTGGTAATCTCAGGGAAAGTGTTTAGGTCAGTAGGCAAAGTGACCTGAAAGTGGAATCTGAGAAAAATCTTTAGCATGTAAGAGTGAGGCAGAGGAGGAGAATCTGTTAGAAGACCAGTCAGAGGAACAGAAGGAATAACAAATAATACGAGTGCAGAAGTCAGGCAGATAGGCAACAACCATTCTCCTATTAGCTCCCCTTTGAAAAAGCCTTATGCTTTATGCAGTGAATATATCTGGAATGATGAGTTCATTGGCTGAGACTGCCTGCACAACAAGTTTCCTCTAGAGTTCAGTGATATGAATTTTGGGACATTTTAATTCTAGGCATGTTCATAAGAGGACCATAATTTATCTTCTCAATTCCTTTCTCTTACAGCAATAGAATGTTTCATTTCCTCTCATAATCATGCTTCATACTTTGATTCTTAGTCCAAGGTGCTTGGTAGCATACATTTTTTTCCTATTCAATTTTCATATTTGATATAGTCATATAAAAGCATTAGAAATAAGAAACATGCATATATCTATATAACATATCCATATCCAGTGTCTGACATTACTATTGTCATTGTGTTCTTATGCTTTCCTAAAGATGGAGGAAGGGGCACAGCATAGCTGAGCAACTTTCTCTTGGTAGCAGGGGAAGGTTGGTGAGCCTTGTGGGTTCTTAAGGCAACAGACCATGCTGTCTCTATTGTTCTCTTCTTGGTCATTGGGTATGTAGTATAATTATTTCAAATACCTTCATCTTTAAATTTGCAATTAAAAACAGCTAATTGACACAAAAACTTCATTACCCACCAGAACTTAAATCATTTCCTTAATAGCTCCTTTGCAGTGCAGTAAGAAGTCAGTGCCAGGCAGTGACTATCTTAAAATTTCTGAAAACTCCCACTTAAAAAATTTCAGACAATTTTGTTTTTCTCTAATGAATATGTGTTTCTGCACATTCAGAATCACATTACCCTATTTGTTCAGGCAAGCCTTGTGAACAAAGTCCCCCACGGGCAGACCCACTGAGAAACCAGGCTCTTTATCTCAGGAGGGATACAGCCCTTTCTCCATATTCTGTTGCCACTAAAAGAGCCGCTTCAGAGCTACTGGGTTGAATGGTTTTCAAGACAATTGTACTTTTATTGTTTTTCAAGAAGATTCTTGGTATATCCTCTCTCATGGTAGTAATTGATTAAGTCAGCCTGCAGCACTACAAATGATTGACCTGGCAAATCTCTTCCTGATCCTTTCTTTGCTTTACCATTGGTTTAAATTTTCATACACTTGTTGTCAACTGTGGTCCTAATAAGTTCCATTTAGGTTGGTTTCTTCTACTAAGTCATTTCAAAATGGTCCCATTTTCCCTTCTTATGAGATACCTGAAACCCAAATACCCTGGTTGCTTAGTGTGAGAAATGACAGACCAGCTTTGGTTAAACCCAGGCACAGTGTAGAGAATGACAGTGAGAGCTTCTGGTGACCTCTGCCAGGCCATCTGTAGTGGACAGCTGCTGCTGTGCTGCCCAGAATCCATCCTCCGTTTTTATGGCATCAGCATATAACTGTGTTTTTCTTTGTAGACAAATATCCTGTCTTAGTGTATGTGATTTGTGTGAGACTAAATCTGCAGGGTAGACACATGACTAGCTATAAAGCAATACGACAGGTGGCCAGGTTCAAGGATGGTAATTCTAAATTTATGCTGAGCAAACAAGAATATACAAATATGTCTTATTTGAAAACGGTACATTCAACAGATATTACAGACATAAGGAGAAAGTGACTGAAATTGAGGTATTTAAAATCCTCCTTTTATTCAGGAGGATAAACATGTCGATTAAGTTCAGACTTTGTTAAGTATGCATACTACATCTTATTAACTAACCATAAATGTACACAAATAGAATGCCTAACTAATAAATGAGTACAAAAATTAGAAAGCAGTAAAATAAATACCAATTCCAAAGAAAAGCAATAAGGTTAAAAAAGCAATATAAATAGATAGTACATATTTGAATACTTGAGAGAATTCAAATGTATTAGTAATCATAATAATTGTGATTGAACTCTTGAGAATTTATATATTGCTAGAAGTATATATATACATAAATATTGATAATAATTCCAATTAATCAGGATGGGATATAACAATTCTAAATTTATTGTGCCTATTAAAATATTTTGAGCATTTAATATCTTTATTTAGCTTTATTATATCATCTATTTTCACAGTTCTCAAGATACTTAGGAATTTAATTTTTTTGGTAAGACCATTCTTTAATTTGTTCTTTATAGTTATACATGACAGTAGAATGTATTTTGACATATCTTATATACATGGAGTAAAACTTCCCATTCTTGTAGAGGAAGGAAGGCAGTCAGAGAGTCAGCATCTGAAAGGACAGAAAAAAAAAAAGATCAAGAAAGTTTCTGAAAAAAAAATGGTGAGTGAAAATAAAGGGAGAAAGGAAGAAAGAAGAAAATGAAAGGAAATAAAAAGTATAGAGAACAAATTCCTGTGCAAGAAGAATGCTCAGTGAGACTTCTTCTGCTCCTTATTCCAGGATACTTATTGATTTGTTTCTGTTCACATTTCCATGTACTCTTTTCCTACCCCCATCATCTCCATGAGTATTGGGTAGGTAGGTACCTTAAGAAATAACATATTTTCAAGTCTTTCCTGTCATCTATAAACCTTTTGTGACCCTCAGAATACTATTATGTCAATCACTCCACTCACCTGGAAGGTCTTTGTAAGTGCCAATACACTGTAAACTGGGAACAAAGACTCAAAAACATTGAGGACCAGGCATTTACATTTAGGTATATATAAATATATTTGAAAACAAGTAGATAAATAATCATAAGATAAACATAAAATAATAAGGAGTGATGGAGATCTTGGGGAGAGAATTCACCTCTCTTAGGTTTGTGGTAGATTTAGATAGGGGCTCATAATTTCTATTTTCTACCAGATAATTTTAATTTTGCTTGCTTTCTTCTAAATCTAATTTTTTTTTCTTGGGTACCAGGGATTGAATTCAGGGGCACTTAAACACTGAGCCACATTCCCAGCCCTTTTATTGTATTTTATTTAGAGACAGGGTCTCACTGAGTTGCTTAGGGACTCGCTAAATTGCTGTGTCTGGCTTTGACTCAGGATCTCTTGCCTCACAGCCTCCCAAGCTGCTGGCATGTGGCTCAGTTAATGAGCTTGTTAATGATGACATTTTTCTATTTTTATAATTCTCCATTATGATTTATATGTCAACTGGCTCCTTTTACTCATATAGTTTGGATATAATTAAATATGTCCCCCAGAATTTCAGGTACTAGAATCTTGGTTGCCAGTGTGACAATGTTAAGGCGGTGGAAACCTTAAAAGGTGGGGACTACAGGAAAATTCTTTGATTATTGGAAATGAAGTCCTCAACGGGGATTAATGTAGTTCTCCTGGGACCCTGGTTAATTCAAATTAACATAGATAATAAGTTGTTATGAAAAGGTTGAACCTGGCTCCTATTCTCTGGCTTCCTGTCTCACCATGTGAGCTCCCCTTGTCACAGGTGAACCCACCATGATGCCATCCACTAGAGGCTAAACAAATGGGGTGGTCTGCTATTGAACTTTCGGGCCAAAAAACTGGGAGCCAAAGGAAACTCTTTCCTTTACATATTACTCAGTTTCAGGTACTTAGCTACATCAGCAGAAAATGGACAAAGCAGAGAAAGAGGTAGGAATATAGTTTTTTACTCTTTAGTCCATGAGAATCCCCAATTATTTTACTAACTATTCATTCTTAGTATTTATGACTACCGCTTACACCTCCCATTAGTAGTTTGAATTTAGAATTTAGAACACAGTTGTTTTTTTGTTTTTTTTTGAAAGTAGCCTTGGTTGAGTATTTTTGTGTAATTTAAATGATTCAATGCAATCACTTTTTAATGTAATCAATTGTAGGATTCAACTATTCTGGGAACCTCTGCTTGTAAGGTTACTGAGTATTAGTAATCTCTGAGGACATTTCCAATCTAGGAATTCAGTGATGCAGAGGCTGGCTGAGAACAAATGGCACTATTTCATATGCTTATGAAACAGGGAAAGGGGAGCACTGGGTGGAGAGTTGTTCTGAAGAAATACCTTGTCTTAGTTCATTGATAACTCACTGTATAAATGGAATATTTCCTTCACTTGCCATTACACTACAATCCCCTAAGCTAATGGTCAACTTTCTATTAAAAAGCAAAAGAAAAACAAAACCAAAAAACCTAACCAAACTTTACATGATCCAACAATATAAATTTCCCTAGTTTGAAATGCAATGACTCTCAGGTAGAAATACAATAGAGTTTTAAAATACAGTTACAAAAGGTAAACTACATAGAAGTTTCCTAAAAGAATTATGCATTCACCTTAGAAAGGGAAAATTATTGTTTTTTTTAAGAAATTTAGTCTCAATTTTTATAACTAAAATATCTGAAGTATTTATAAAAGAGGATTTCAAAAGGCAGTCAGATTGCCTGAGTAGTGAACAATGTATGAGTCCATTTGCAGTAAAAAATGACAACTAGACCAGCGTCATCTAAGAGATTTAAACCTGGATTTAATACTCACTGATGTTTAACAAAGTTAGACTCTTCCTCAAACTCCATGAATAACTTTGTCTCTTGAGTACTAAATAAACAATTTTACATAATTAATCAGATTTTGGAAAACAGAAAATCTCAGACTTAGTAGGTACTCAATACTAGGCATCTACTAAATTGAACCAAATGTCTGCATTTTTATTCATTTGTGGGCTCAAGGTCTGGATATTACTGGCTTCATAATCCTGAAGAGGCCACTGAACTGCCTGGCATCTCAATTTTTAATTTGAAAATGTATGTGACATACAATATTTTCAAGACTATAGACCATTATTCAAATAAAAATGATTTGAAAACCATGTATTGCTACATAAATTTAAATATTAATGTATGTGCAAATGCCTTGTAGCCAAATGTGTTTTGAAATTCAAATACCTTTGAATTTTAGAAAGGTAATAGAGTGCATAGATGGACTATTATATAATGCTAACAGCAAGGACTGATGGCATTTAATAACCAAATACATTAATTAATAAAGTATTTCTAAAGGGAAATTTGTAAATAATTCATATGGAAATAATGTAAATGAATATCTGAAATTTAATGTATTTTTGGTTAGCTTGGGATGAATATATGGTTTCTATGATTGTTGATTAGAATATACTGATGTTTCACCTTGAGTTCCTTGGAATAGGGTTGTAGAACAAGTGTTCTTCATTTTGAACAAGGCCATTCCTTGCCTGAATATGCAGCTATAGTATAGAAACATAATCTCCAATTGCTTTCATAATTAATTTGGCATGCCTTTGTAAATATGAGTAGCAATGAAATCTTTTCAGTAGTGGCTCCTAGACAAATATTTCATTTTCTGCTGAAATCCACATAGTAATTCAATTCAGGTGCAGAGAAAAAATAGAAATATTGCAGAACTGAATGAAGAGAATACAAATTAATGAGACAAGCCAAAGTAAGAAATAAAGTGAAAATTGTATGTTCATAATTTTATATAAATATATTATATATTTTATATAATATATGTATTATACATAATGTAATGTATACAATATATAATTATACATAATATTATTCTATAATATATAATATAATTATACATAATATAATATATATATATATTTAAAAGAATTATAGTGTAAGGTGAAAGGAATAAGCAAAAAAATGTTTAGGTAATAGCATGGGAAAATCATGGACAGATGCATCTAATTAAATAATATAATTATTTCTTCTTCAAACCAATAAGATGAAGAGATGATAAACCTAAATTTTCAATCTCCACAACTGATACAGAGAAACTGTGGAAGAAATGAAATTATATTAGAACTTAAAAACCCTCTGGAAAATTATGTCTTGTTCTTGAATATTGATGAAAGAATACCTGAGTTCAGGGAAGGAATAATTCTAAGGATTTGGTATGGGCCATCTATATAATCATGATGTTGCTAATTTTATCAGAATGTAATACCAACAATGAAAATTCGTATGAGAAGGGAAAGTTGTAAGACAAACACTGAGTTTTCTTTGATGTTGGGAGATAGCAAGCGCTGGATTCTGAACAGCCTGTATTACACATCATTTCCACTAGAATGGATTTCAGAGCACCTATGTTCTACAATGAGTTGCTACTAACTACTGTGTGACTTGGGAAAAGTCACCTTTCATCTCTTTTCTTTTCTTCTGTAAAATAGAAAAGTCAGACTGTATTACCTCTCATGCTAGTTTAAAATGTAAAATTTGAACATTTCAGAAGTTCCTTAGAACCAGTGGGCATCAAGAGAAGGGGGCTGGTTCTTCATGTGATTGGGACGTAACCTTATAACCAAGGATACAGAAATAGAGAATATTTGATTTCAGGAATGGGACTAAAGACAATATCAGACGCATGAGGAAAAATGCAAATGCAGATCTTTGTTCTTTTTAAGACTGCTATACTTGCATGGAATATACTTATTCCTAACCTAGCTCACCCAAATCTTAGTAATTTTTCAAGGTTTTACTCCAGTTCTATGTCCTTGATTAAGCCTTTCATGATCTTGGTTACCTCTCCTTTGATGCTTGATATTTTATTATCACTATTTAACATCCCATGGTTGTTCGTGTATGCTCTCTCCATTTTAAATTGGGTATTTTTTGACTGTAACACTACTGATGTCAAGATGATGTTATAAGAAGATAGGGTATATTGTAGACTCTTCACCCTGGCATTGAGATTCTGGAACCACAAATGAATCTCTCCTGAGTAAATGTCCTTATTTACTTAAAATAGAGCAACTCATTCCTCTTTGCATTGGAATGTATTTTGATTTTAATTTCCCCAATCACTGCTAGTCAGGATATGGACTTGTAGAAATCTGAGCATCTTGAAGACTTGAAAGTGAGACATGATCTGACAGGTAGTTAGTCTATAGGTCATTATGGGGAAGCTGGTCTAGTAATCTTTTATTGCCACTAGGGTAGAATGAAAGGAAAAGTTTGCTTTTGCTGATTAGTGCACACCATTCTCATCACTGCACTGTAAGTCATAAAAAAATATAATTTAAGCAAGAAAAAATTGATTTGTTCATTCATTTCTCCAGCAAAACATTTTTTTCTTTCCCTGCAAGCCACACTATTGAATATTTAGGGAATATTCAGTTGCACTCAACGTGATCTCTACTTCAAAAAATTTCTTACTGGTTGAAGAGTTTTGATTCAGAAGAGAAACTTGTAATTTTCTGTAAAAGTTTCCAGTAGAGAAGTTTCTGATGAACAGGGATCATTTTTATGTGGCATTCCAGGTGAGTTTACAAAATGCTTCTGGCTCATTGACGGACATGCAGAGAGAACAAAGCATTTGGATACGTTTAGCAATTTTCCCATCAACTGTTACAGATTTAATTTGAATGGTGAGCAGAGTAACTTTCAGGAAAGTTAATTTGGTCTCTAGTCACAGTGATCACTTACATAGCATAATAAAATATGTAGCACTTTTCAAATTCAAAGCATTTCGTCAATCAAATCTAATTACTGCATATATATATGCTGTGGCTATTTTCTCTCTGTGCTAGTTTGCTTTCTCCCTTAGGTTTATTTCTCTTTCACTTGGTGCATTAAAACCTTGGTCTTGTAAAGTAACGATGGATTCTTTTCATTTCAAGTCTGCTACTTTAAAGTTTTCCTGTAGGTTGGAAAACCCTTTTAAGGTTGTTTTGGTTTAGCAGGAGAGGTAATGCATCTTGTGTTCCATGGCCTTCAATAAACAGGGTAATAGGAAAGCTTTTTTCCTATCATATTCATCAAGAGAAAACAAAAAGTTCAAGGTTATGAGACTAGATAAAGCATACTCCAGGATCATGAGAAATAAACCACTAAAGCACTGGAGTGCAAAAGCAATTTGTGAGTAAAAACAATACAGCCATAGGCAAGTCAGCCTCATTTATTTGACCAACTCTTCTGATAAATGTGTGGTCCTCTTATCCCAACTTTTGTCTGACTCACCCCTCCTATCTTTATTTTCTGGAATTCCACTTTATGCTTGAGGCATTTCTAAATGCTATGATAATATGTAGGTAATGCTCTCCCTATGTATAGTATATGCTCTTAGCTTGTTTTAAGTAGCACAGTATCACCGCCACCACCAACAAGACAACAAAACTCAAAAGATTTTTCTCTTATTTAACTTTGAGTATTTA
The DNA here is from genome assembly GCF_001458135.2 of Marmota marmota marmota. Lineage (NCBI taxonomy): Eukaryota > Metazoa > Chordata > Mammalia > Rodentia > Sciuridae > Marmota > Marmota marmota. Next base: position 36,870,668 of record NW_026000093.1, on the reverse strand, counting down.
TATCTGTCCTTCACTGAAAATGTCAGGATATTTGTTTGTTCTTATTTACAGATTTTTATGGAGGGATATACTTAGCAGTACATAGACCAAAGTGGATGGACTTCTGTGATATTTCAAGCAAATGTGTTGCTGTCTAGAATATTTTAAACTGACATTACATCTTCTGGAAATGAAAAAAAAATAGTGGAAAATTATTTTTTAATCCATCAAGTTTTAAAAGTAATGTTGTCTGTTATGAAAGTATATAGCAAATGCATGACTGTTTTGTTCCATTTCCATTTTAGAAGTTATTGTTGAGTTTTAATGTAATTGTTTCCTTTAAATATTATAAAATATTCTACTAGTTGATTTAAAAATACCTTAAGCCATTGTTTCATTTTGTAACCTATTCAATGTATATGATATCCTAAGAGGGAAATGTAGTATTTAATTAATTAATATTATTAGTCTATTTACTGGATCTCAGTTGGCTGACAGCTCTTTAATGGACTGATGAACTTTTTTGACGTTTTTCATAGGCAAAGACAAAACTAACGATTACAGACACTGCCAAATCCCCCAAGTTCACTAGGGACTCATATATTTAAAAAATGTTACCTAAATCTTCTTTATCAGGAACATCACTAAATGTTGCCTAGCTGAGTAGCTTGTCAAGTATAATAAATAATACCCAATTTATTTTTTATTAAAAATATTGGTTCATTTTTCAAAGATGAAAACCCATCTTGATATTAATTCATTGCTAAGTATAAAAGGCACATTGCTCAGTATATAGTCAGAAGAAAAAAATATCTAGGAAAGTTCACATTTGATGCAAACAGAAACACAGCTGAAAAAGGCAAGTTCTTTGTGTACAGATTTTTAATAAATGATGTTTTAAATCAACTTGGACTTTAATACAGTGAAAATTTTGGAAATATCAGTCAGAAAATATGAAAAAAAATTTCCAGCAAAAACTAAATCACATTGACACATTTCAGATTTAATGCTTTATATAATCTCATAGTCCAGACTTTATATCTTTGTATCCAACAACTTATTTTACTTATAAAAATAAGTTCAATAAATTCGGACATTTTTAATGGAAGAAAATGGGTACATAAGGAACAGCTCTAAGAATATAATTTTTATTTGGGAAGTATAACTTTTATTCCCTCACATTTTTCTTTTTTTACACATAGGTGTCAAAAAGCTAATGGAGTCCAGGTACTCTGACATAGAGTAGTCATTGATTTTGCTCAGTGATTATCTTGACATGTTTACTTATACTTTACAGTTTCATGAAATAATAAAGAAGGTATTTTTTGAAAAGGAAAAATTGCCTTCAGAGCATTTGACATGTATTTATTTGATAGATATATGTAGAGGTAGATGAAAATCTATGTGTAACAAACATCAAAAGGCCTTTGGCAGGTTGTGGTTGTATATGCCCATAATCTTACCAACTTGGGAGGCAGAGTCTAGAGGTGAACAAATTTGAGTCTATTCTGTTTGTTTATTTATTTTTTCTGTGGTGCTGGGGACTGAACCCAGGGCCTTATGCATGCAAGGCAAGCATTCTACCAACTGAGCCGTATCCCCAGCCCTTGAGGCCATTCTGGATAACGTTGAAGCCCTAAGCAACTTAGCAAGACCTCATCTAGAAATAAAAACATAAAAAGCGCTGGGGATGTAGTTCAGTGTTAGGACATTCCGGATTCAGTCCCCAGTACTGCAAAAGAGAAAAAAAAAAAAAAGAAAGAAAAAGAAAAAGAAGAAAGAAAGAAAGAAAAAAAAAGCAACAACCAAGGCCTTTGGACTGTGTTGAGAATCACCAATAACTCACAGTTTTGGTGTCCACTTGCCCTTTCTTCATAAAAATTACCCTTTGGGAAGAAAACTGTCTGTGTATATGGAAATCACAAAACAAAGTTGTTGGGATAAACATTAATCAGTGCCTAGAAAATATTACAGTGAGATAAAAAGAACTCTAAAGAATGTCATAATGAAGGAAATGAAGCAGGGAATCTGGCCACTTGCCTTCTCGCCAATTTTTAGATGAGGGTCAAAATAGAGGGTCCTTGATTGTGAAGTCGAAGAATGTATCCATAAACCATCTGAAGAAATCCATCTACACAGCAGGTATGCAACGTATTCTATATATATTCCTCCTGCTTTCGGACATGATGAGGCCCTCCATTGTGCTCTGGTCTGGTGCATTTAGGAGTGAGTGAGTAATAAAATGTCCAAGACCTCAGGGTTGAGTCCTATAGATTTTATTTCTTTGGGATCGGTAAACAGTATGCCTGGGATGTTTGCAACCCCGGGGTTTAAAAAGGGTTAATTCTTAAAATCATGAAAACAAAATAATGTAATACAATCAGTTCTGTAAATTCAGAAAATGTCTCTAAGGGAGATAAGGTGGAGAATACATTTAAATAGTTCTTCTATTTTCAGTGAAAAATCTATGTGTACTCTTTCCCAAGTTTAAAACTTTCATTTTTCTATTTTGTAGAGCAAATATCAGATGCAATAAAAAAAGACAAACTGTTATATGCTAAAAGAACGAAGAGAAGTGTTACTGGGCTACAAGTTTTATCAATTTGCCTTTAAAGGGATTATTTACAATATATATGAAGTGATTTTTTTCCTCCAAATAAATGCATTCAGAAATTTTTCTTGTAAATACATGATCATGGGTTTAAACCAACAGAGAGATGGGATAAAGGACAAATAATATCTATTGATAATAATGGAAGTTATTAAAATTCAAACTGATACAAATTTAAGGAATTATTAACTGGTTGATTAGTCATCAATGTGGATAATGTTTGATGGACTGTGTTTGCTTTCTTCCTTTTCTACTTGGCTCCCAGGTATTTTAAAACACAGTCAAAAATGGCCATAGTACCCAGGAAAAATGTAGTCTATCACTCCTTGGTCTTCAATATTCAATGATAGTGGGGTATCGTTACAGTCTTCTTTGTATCTCATAAATGCCTTGATACGTAATATTGCAGTTGGAGGAAAGTTAACTGGGAAAATCTTAGCAAAATTTTGTTTGCAAAAATCTCCTCAGCATCCCTTCACACAGCACACACAAAAATAGTCTTGTCTGCCCCAATCCTGTACTACCTTTGCTCTATTCTATGACTTTTGGCAAGAAGAGGAACATTTCACCTTTTACTGAAAATTGTTTATGGACCCTCTCTATAAAATGTTTGATAATCTGTTATCCCAAATCAAAGCTGTTATTATCCTGTCATGTTCAGTATAGTCATTTCACTCCTGATGGGAATATCAATTTCCCTTATCATGTACATGAACTCGATCATGGAGAGAATCTTTTGCAAGCCAGCTCTGACCTCGATTTTCCTCTGGGGCTTTATTACACAGCTCACCATTCTTTTCTCATATCCTGTTTTCTGCCTCAGAATGGCAGCACTGTCTCATGCCATTGGCCATGTTGCACCTTGCACATACATTTTTTTTTATTAACTTGACTCTCCTCCCTCATTCATCTTTATCTTGGTCAGCAGAAAAGTTACTAATCAATTTGTCCTTTTGATTAATTATTATTAATCAAGGGACATCTGGGTTCAAAGTTTTAAATGCCTTTTAAAGACATTGTATACATTGTCTTTTGAAGATATAGAATACATTCATTCTTCTCCCAGAAGATTACTGGGGATATGTTTTAAAATCACATAATGACTAATTACATGGTATATTCAAAATACTGTTATTATTATTACTTTTTTCCTACTAAGTCCTCACATTTCTCATCTTCTAATATTATTACTTATCTTTCAAAGTTTTACCTTATAATGATCTTTACTTTCATTGGTTTATACTAAGTATATTTTATATTTCTGTTTTTCAAATGAAGTCACAATCATTTCATGTGTGATTTCTTGATTTGCTTACAACACGCAATTATTTTTCTGCCATTAATGAGCTAGAAATGGAAGCATTAAACATTTGTTCATTTATTTAGCACTCATTATTCACCACCTTTTTGGAGTGAGGTCAATTCCAGGTTTTCAAAGATTATTGTATATTAGAGGATAGCAGCTGAACCATGAGTTAAATGTTAGGATAAATTTAAGCACATGCTTTGAGAACATTTGGATGGATTACTTCATTTAGTTTTAGGAGTCATGGAAAAGGAGCTTGAAGAAATATATTCTTAAAACAAGACCCATATAACACACAGGTTTATGCTAGGTCAACTAGACTGAGTTACAACAGGTTTATCAAGCAGTCCTTCCCAGCATTGTGCTGGATTATGGATGATTGCAAGATACATTCCATGTGTCTTGGTAGAAAAAAGTGAAAGAGCCATGCTATGCTTTGGAGGGTTGCTGCAGGTTGGGCAAGCTTGAAGGCTGTGTTGGCTCACCTTTTGGCATGGGTCTACATGCTGGGATGAATTTCCTTTCTTTCCTGTTGGATTTTCTCCCACTGGTTCTTTGAGTCTTTGGTTATGCATGTGAGCAGAACTGTGGTCAAGGCAGTCAACTTCTCCTGCAGATCTGTCCTAGAAATAATGCTCTTAGGAGAGCCAAGAGATAAATATAGGTTCCAGGTTACCCTGTGCTTCCCAAATTTTCATTGCTCTTTTTACATTCATTGTCTGATTACTGGCTCAGGTCATCTATACCTCTTAAAGCTCAGCCTCAGGTAGAAAAAAAAATCACCTTGATAGATTTTTTACCTACCTTCCACACTTGTTAATTTAATCTCTATAGTAAGTCTCTTGCTCTATATCATTGGTAGTGACCCTGCTTTTCTGATTAAACCTTTAGTGATACAAAGAGGATTTTACAGAAAACATTTATTTTTCTGTATTTAGAGTATAAAATCATGGTGACAGAAGTTGGGGCTAAAAAAGTAAATATGATACAGGCCACCAAATGCCTCATACTTCATAAAGAATTTATCTAATTTTATAGAATGGATCTCTTAGAAATTGAGATGGAGTCTTAAGCAAAGATGAAGTGTGTGTATGTTATTGCTAGTTACCCTTTAAGATCCAGTTTACAATTATTTCGTTTTAACAAATTATGATTTTCAGATCTGAAATTTTGACTTCCAAGAACAACAACAACCACAAAAAACTAGCTTATTTCTTAGCCCTCCCCAAATAAATAGGTGTAGTTTATTTATGGAAAGCAGGCTCTATGCAAAGATGTCTAAGTAACTTTCAGCATGTGTCCTTGTAAAGATAAGACACCCATTTTGCTTTATAGCCCTTCATCTTTCATGATGGCCAGAATAGAGATTAGATGAATGGGGTTTGAGCAATTATCTTCACCCATGTGGAGGATGCTATATATAATGAAGCTGATGGACTCAATGAACTTGAGTCTCAATAATTTTATGAAGTCATCTGGTCAGCCCTAGAATTCTTGCATGCAAATCTCATATAATAATAAACATTAGTGTGAAGTTTCCAGAAAACTTGAAAGTACAGCTACTATAGGATCCAGTAATCATCATACTGGGAATATTCAAAAGAATTGAAATCAGTGTGTCAAAGAAAGGAATGTCTGCATCCCCATATTTATTGTAGCACTATTCACAGTGGACAAGAAATGACATTAACCGATTTTCCCATCAAAAGATGAATGCTTAAAATAATTGGGAGCCATGTGGTGCATGCCTGTAATCCCAGCAACTCTGGAAGCTGTGGTGGGAGAATTGCAAGTTTGAGGCCAGCCTCAACAATTTAGGGAAGCACTAATCCACAAGTGAAAAGTGAGTCCCTGTCTCAAAATAAAAAGTAAAAAAGGCTGGAGATGTAGGTTAGAAGTAAAGCACTCTTAGGTTCAATCCCTAATACTAAAATAAAAGAAAAAAAAGACAGAAAAATGAAAAATTTATATTTTTGTAATAGAATATGATTCAACCTTAAAGGAGAAGGAAATTCTGTTACTTGTGACAAAATGGATCCACCTGGGAGACATTGGGTTAAATGAAATAAGCCAGACACTGGAAGACAAACATAGTATCATCTCCCTTATATGTGGAATCTAAAAATGTTGAACTCAGCAGCAGACAGTAAAATAGTAGCTATCAGGTGATGGGAGTAGAAGGGATTAGGGAGATGTTAGTCAAGGTTAAAAAATTTCAGTTAGGAGGAATAAGTTCATGAAATCTATTGTCAACTTGGTGTTGATGGTTAATAACCACACCTCACGTCTTTGAAGATGGCTAAAAGAGTAGATTTTAAATGTTCTTACCACAAACATTAAATATGTGATATAATGATATATTACTTAGCCCAATTTAGCCATTACATTTTATACAAGTATCAAAACAGCATGCCATATACCACAAATACATACGATTTTTATATGTCAATTAACAATAAAAAGTATGCATTAATTTTATTTACATTTGGGGTCTCTACCAGCATTCCTGTTCTTGTATAAGTAATGGAGGTTTTTCTTATGTAGAGGGAGAAAGCAGTCATTTCCCTTTTAACCCCTAAAGGAGAAAGCAAGGTAGAGGTGGGCAAGATTGCATAGAAACAGGCTGGGGATATAGCTCAGTTGGTAGAGTGCTTGCCTCATATGCACAAGGCCCTGAGTTCAACCCCCAGCACCACAAAAAAAGAAAAAAGAAAAATATTGCACATGAATATCAGGCATGGGAGAATGTACCACTATTTAAATGAGATAGATAATTAGCAGCAAATTTTATCAGAAAGGTGACAGGGTGGTAGTAAAATGACACAAATCTTGTTTTAGGCAGATGTAGTTTTAAATACTATTCTGATACACCCTAGGACATGATTAAAATAGATTTAACTTAACAATGACTGTGCTGTGACTGAATTAGGTTTATAATAAGCATTGAATTAATTATCACATAGCCTGGGACATAGAAAGTTCTCAAAAATGTTAATATCATTAATATGTTGTCAACAGATATTTGTTAAAAATTACTGCAGTGATGAAATAATAATAATACATGATATTAAATAATTCTCACTGAGAAGTAGAAGAGTTCCGAACACTGGGAAATCCTGCTAACACCCTATCTATATGTCACAGACTTTTTCTTTTATTCCTTTCCTAACATCTATTCAATCAATCAATCTTCAGGTAACACAGAGAACTATTTTAAAAAGGAGTTTTAAGTTATTTCAAAATTGTTGGAATGTCTTAAAGAAAGTAAGTCAGAGGCTACCATGCAGCTGTGACGTAGAGAACAGAAACAGGCTGTGTTGTCTCTGCTACACTTTGATGTTATATCTTCTTCATATCCATGACTCTGGTAAGATGGAGAAGGACATGAAATTTAGCTGCTGCCAAGCCTACTTGTACAACTTTGCCATCTTAGAAAAGAATGGTCTTCACTTCCTTTACCTCTTCCAAATTTGATGAGAGTTAATCTCATTGAAAGACCCTAGACTGTATTGAGAAGCCTGACCTTAAGGAAGTTTTTAAAGCAGATTTAACTGTTCAATTCCTCTAACACTTAGAGATAGAAGGGACAGGATAAAGTAGAAATGGATATGAATTGCAAACCAGCAATATCCATCATGTGAAGCATCTCTGTTGCATGCATTAGAATAACTAAATTAAAAAAAACAATACAAGTTTTGGAGAGGACATGAAGAAATTGGGACTCACATATATCATTTATAAATGTTAAATGATACAGCCAATTTGGAAAACAGTTTGGTAGTATTGTATAAAGCTAATAATATACTTTCTATGCAACCTAGTCATTTCATTCCTATGTATTTATCCAAGAGAAATAAAATTTGTTTCTACACAAATACCTGCAAACTAATGATCATAGAAGATTTATTGTAGCAGCTCCAACATGGAAAACATCCCAGACGTCTTTCAACAGCAGAAGGCATAAAGACATGAGAGAATATTAATATATAATAATAAGCTATGAAAAGGAAGCATTACTGTTGTAAGCAATATCATGACTGAATCTCAAAAATATTATGAAGAGTGAATTGTGTGACTTCATTTCTATAAAATTCTAGGAAAGATGAATTCAATCATAGATAAAGAAATCATATAAGCAGTTGTCTCTATTTGAGGATACAGAGGAGATTGGAATGAGCACAAGAGAACTATTTTGGGTGATGAAAATATTTTGTATTAGAATATACAATACCACTATGATTGTATAAGCATTTACACATGTGTGTATATGTCAAGACTCAACAGAGTCCACATCTGAAATAATTTTATGTCATTTATATCTTGATAAATTCTTAAAGTGTAAAGTATCCAAGATTTTACCCTAGTTGAAAGTTAAATAGATAAGTTATATAATTACTTAGTAGTATCTATCTACACTTATGTGTAGACATATGTGTATGTGTATCATAATGATCACATATGTAATATATATACATATATTGAATGTTCATATATATGTATATATAAGTATATATATATATATATATATATATATATATATATAATTAAAGGACATCTGGGATAGATATAAAGACAGTTTATTACTCAGAGTAAAAGAATCAGTGAGAATAATATTATTGACCAGTTTCCTGAGTTTTATTCCTCACAGGGTGATGTGCTGAAACTTGAATTATACATGTGTTTGGAGGAAAGGAAATTACTGGAGAAAAAACCCAGATTATGAAACTCTAGCCTGCTAAAAAATTGCCCATCAACTTCTAAGAGAGAACTTACCTTATTCTGGAGTGTAAACAAATCTCCATGGAGATATTTGTATCTTTACCACTGTAGAATATACCAAGAGGGGGAAGATGTCTCTTGACTTTCCTATTCTACAATATGCCCTTATATAAAACATTCTTAAGTTGACTATAAGTATCTTTCTTTAGAAGACCCAGATGATGCAGATATGTGAGATATTCGTGAATATTTATGGACCATTAGTTCCCAACCTAAAGTTGATTAAAAATTGACTATACTGATTAGCCTGAAACATCATGTTCTGTTAGTTCAAAAAAAATTTTTTTTCAAAGAATACCTACCATTTATATATGCCAAGTTGACTTCATACCAGTTGTTTTTACCTCATGTGTAGGAAATTCCTGTTACCTAATTATATTCCCAAATGCTTCTAAATGAAATATTAAGTTCTTCTAATGAAATCTAAATTATTATTTAGTAGTTTCTTGGATCAGTTACTAATTTCATAAAAATCCTATATTCGATATACAGTATAATTGTTTTCAGTATTCCAAGAATATAATGCATTTAATATGGAAGAATTCTTCATTTGTTCTTATTACCTTTTGTGTATTAAGTTATGCTTTGCAAAGCAGGATCATTAAACATCTGGAAACATTTCAATGTTGTTTCTCATGGAAATGTTTGGGTAGCTAATCTTATCCACTTTTTAGTCATTCAGCAATGAGTACTATGTGTCTAGGCTGGGGCTTATTTTTCAGGATATTTTCCCTAGAGCAGTACTCAGTAGTCAGATCACTGGGGGCTTTTTAATTTGAAAAATTGGTTCCCTTGGCATTATGAAGTAGCATAGCTTGCTTAAAAGAAAATTTAGCCAGAAAATCAGAATTCTTTTCAAGGAAGCCAACATTCAGAGTTGAGAGGAAAAAAAAATCACAAACCCCATATATATGAAGAAAGAAAGGTTGAAAACTTGAGTAATTTATCAAGTTAGCCACTGGTACACATGAGAATTGTAAATAATGAGCTTTGACTACTGGTGAAGTCAAAATAAGAGTAACAATATATAGTTCTGGAGTGACTTGGAATCAGATTCTGTGCCTGTTTGCCCATAAGGAAGCAGATATCCAGTGCTGAATGGGCAAGTAGAGTGGCTTTGATCCTAAAGACTGGAAGAGTAATCAAGATACCTGACAGACAGCACTCCCTCCCCTGCCCTGGAATCAGGGGAAAGGCACATGTACCTTTGACAGGTATTAGGTCCTACATATAAGACCCTATGTAGACTTTTATCTTTGGTTATTTATAACGCTTCTCTGGAAGAGCATTAAGAATAACTAGATGTGCTGGTTTTGTTTAGTAAGTGCTGCTAAAAATATGCTGGTAATTTCTTGAAAAAAATAAACAGTTCTGAAGAATCAGTTAGAAGCACCCATTTTGGAAGAGAGTATCTTCTACTCTCAGAATTAAAGGCAGCCACCCAAGTGGACCAGATGACCATAATGACAGGGATACTGTCCTAATGAGAGTACCTGAGCAGATCATTCCAGGATTTCCAAATTTGTGTAAGAAGCTTCTCTTTTGGATAGATGGATTAATTTATTTGTTTTTAATTCAAGGTCAGCAGGTCCTAAACCTGCCTAAGCCAAGGGAAACTAGAGGATTTCAACTTTCTATTTAGCTGGGTGTTGACTTTATCAAATACCAGATAATATGCCTAGGAAGAAAGAACAGTGAAACACTAGGTGATTTAATCAAGTTAAAGCCTTTAAATCTGCATAGAAGATTGAAATAAAGTCAGAATGAGGGTCAAAGGACTATATGATAAGCTAGTCTCCAAGAGTGAACGTGATGTTAATAAGAAGACTATAATCAATGAAAGAATAATGGGGTAAAAATAAATCCCAAATCAAAGTAAGACCATATTAATTTAGTGAACATAATCAACAACCACTGCTAAACTGGGTAATTTAGTTTAAAAAAATTAAGTAACCTTAATATTAAAAGCTAAATAATTTGTTTAATTTTGCTTGATTTAAAATGTATTGGAAAATTGTTTTTTTTGAAATTTAATTGAATATTACTTAGACACACACACACACACACACATACACAAACAAAGTCATTAATAGCTTTGCAATCATCTGGACATCTTTTGCATCCTATCCTAGAGACTCTGGTGGACAGACAGTGTTGAATGCTAGGAACACTTGCTCTTTCACGCCTAATATAGCAAATTTCTTGGATCACTAATTTATAATGACTTCACAGTGTAACTGAGCTTAAGCAATTGACTGAAGAGATCAGCATTAACCAAGGTTTCTTCACTGCTTCCTTTAAAAATATATTTTTTAAAAGTACAGTTAAATTGCCTGGGTGTGGGAGGAATCTTACATACAAATTGAGCAAATCAATAGCACAAGTGAAAGAAGACACTTGGTAATTCCATTATATCAAAGTCCCTGAGTCATTATTAGGAATGACAGGTAATTACATTTGTTGTTATAGATGCAGTGCTTTGTGGGTCAGATTTGAGTTAATCTGGCTACTACATATGCCTGATTGATTTATCTCTCACACAGATAGTCAGATCAGTTAATCCCTGTGTCTTGATTACTAAAAATTCCATAACTATGAACATGGATAAAGGTTGCCAGTGTTCAAAACCAGATCTACTTTCTTGCCACCAACCAACTCAGAGCTGGGCGTTGGGCCATTTAAAATATTTAAGCACTTAGAAATAAGAAATACTCAAATGTTTTTCATCCTGGAGACATAGTGCCTGCTAGTTAAGCTGGTTTGTTCCTGAACCTTGTCCCCAGCCCCGATTCTCTATGTGTCTTCCGGTTCTTTTACCAATTATCCTTAGACTGGGAAATTTCCAGAGAATATGATATTTTGCATTTTAAAATGCAGTTTATATAACAGAAGAAGTTGATAAATAAAAAGTGGATCTGCTGGAATAAGTCCATTTTCAGTAAAACTGCATCTACTTGCAGCGATGTCAGGTGGAGGCTCAGACTCTGGGAAACAAATTCCAGATCCTGGCAGGTGAAAGAGATGTAAGATGCAGCTGGGATAGTAGACATTCTTTACTCAGAGGCAGCAGCAGCCTTCAGCCTCCAGCTGCAGCCCCATTTGCCCCCTGGGCATTTCCATAGGCCTTTTTTACATGCAGGGCATGTAAAAATGACACATTGCCAACAGGTTACTCAAGGGGGAACATGTTCCTAAGTAAATGTGTATGATCTTAAGTACTTACAGTGACAAGGTCACTGTTCATGACCTTGGCTACATATACCAAACATAGCATGCTAGAAGCCTTGGTGAGTGAGTCTAACTATAGCCTTCTTGGACCTGCTACAAGCTTTTGAGGAAAGGCAAATTTGATACACACACACACACACACACACACACACACACATACACACACATTGGTATGTATTTCCAGAATATATACAGTCATATTTTGAAGCAGATAGTCTAAATAGAATTAAATTGGAAAAAATCAAAAATAGTACAAATAAAAAAAGTAATGTAGAAGATTGTTTTGTGGTTCAAGTTGGATCCACAGGTCGACAGCATTTGTTTGCGATCACTCTATCCAAGGCCCAATTCTCAGTTATGAAAATCAAATTGTGACAAAATCATACTCCAGAACTAATATAAAATTTCCAATTATAGACAAATATTTTTACTAACCATAATAATTCTTTCTCTTATGAAGATCTCCCATGATCTAATATTTGAGAACTTAGGAAACTGTAGGTACAATCACATAGAATGTGTTTTGAAAATAAAATTAGGTTACGATAAACCAAGTAAACTATGCTCCATTCTCAATAGAGAATCTCTTTCTGAATACCTGAATTTCCATATTGCAGTGTGTACTACTATTATTCATTAGTTGGAATCAATAAGGAAACAAATGATGACTCTCAAAAAAAAGAAACTTTAGATAGAGAAAAACATTACTATTGCTCATGTCTACTTATTATGTATTCTATAACTGCTGTAAAAGGTTTATATTTCATCAGATGATTAGATTACAGCTTTATTTGTAGAGACAATTCTATTTACTTTGGTTTTACTAAAGGATTCCAAAGTTCTTATGGCACATGAGCATACAAACAATAATCTCTATGTGCTAATTTTACAGATGTTTATATGTACCTATTTATACGTTCTTGAGTTTTAAAAAATTTTTCTTACACTCTCAAAAGATGAGTTTGGTTATAATTTTGAAGAGCATATAATCCCTTCACTAAAAATAGTGACTAGAAATTTCTAAGTAGCATCAGTTTAAGTTGGATTGAATTATAGTTATATTACAATTATGTAGAATTTGCTCTTTTAAATCAATAAACATTTTCATTATGAAATGCTTTTAGAGCACTTTTCCTCAATAGGCCTTCTTATATAATGCTGTTGTAACTATCTCAATACTTGACTGCATTCTCACAGATTCTAAAGTAATTAGATGTGAATTAGTAAGATTTAAAGATATAATTTTCAATTTCTCTAACAAACATGACTGAATTTGAGCTTTAACCATTTGGCTGTATTCAAATTGACTAAATAGCTTGAAAGAAGAATAGAGCCTGAAAAATGATTAGGCAGTACGTTGGCAATAGTATAAATGCTGATTCTTTGCAATAGATAAATGGAAGCTGGTTGGGAAAAGCAATCCATATTATATCTGCTGTGTAAGTTAAAATAAGAAAAGATGGAGACTAAAACATGGGATGGGCTTGGAACCAGGTCCAGAAAAGAAATTACATGATGATGTATAATATGTGAAAGGTAGTAGAAGATATTATCTGGAAATTTAGCAGGATCATTGCTTATTCTATTTTTTATAACTTTTTATTAAATTTTAACTGTAAATCAAATAGGATAAGTAGTAATGTCTTGAGGTTGAAGAATATATCATCTTAAAAAAGATGGAGAAAGTTTGCCAGTATAATTTGTGTTAAAATCCCATTGCATTAAAAATAATTGAAACTAATTCCAAAAATGTTGTTGATTATAGGAAAATACTTTGAATAATTTTATGACTGTAAACTAGGTAGCTACAAATTAAATGAGGTCTGATTAGCTCAGCTGCTACACTTTGGACTTATCAGCATGTTGTGACCAAGGGCTCACTTCCCTCGAACTGTACCTAGGTAATAACTTAGAACAGAAAAACACTAGGGCTGACTCATTTTAGCGTTAAGAGGAATTCCTCAAATAGGCTTGTTTTTCTTGAGTTCTCCGATCTGCTGGTCTGAGACTTTCTCAGAGCTGTTCAGTCCATTTGGATTATTTCTGTTGGCCTGCCGGAAGCAAATGTGTGATCTTTTCTTATTAGTGTCCAATCTGCTATTAAAGCTTATCTAGAAAAATTTTCATTTCTGCTGTTATATTTTTTATGTCTAGAATGATCATGCATAGAATTTCCCATTTAGGTCTTTTTAGAGTTTTCATTTTATTTTCTGAGATTCATCTTCTATTACTCACTAATCCCATTGATTTCTTTAAGTCTCTTTCATTTAAGTCCTTAAATTTATTTATAATGTATATTTGTGTATTTATCAGTTAAATTACAACATCTATATCAACTCTGAATCCATTTTATTGAGAAATTTTTAATCTCATTTTCCTGTTTCTTTCCATAACTGAGTAATTTTTTTCTTTTTATAATTAACATTGGAAATGCATCTTTGTTGAGAGGCTTAATTTGTTATCTCTTAAAAGTGTTAAGTATTTTTGTGGCATATTTGTTAGTCATCTCCTTTTGGTTTTTTATGTATGTATTCAACTTCACAAAGATATCGCCATAATTTCTTCAAAAAGCTTTTAAAGCTTTTTTTCCCCCTCTACTTTTCACTTGGATCTTGTTTTGTAGTATTATGGGAAATTTAAATTTATTTTTATATGCAAAAGCATTTGCCTCAGCAACATTTATTGTATTATAAAGAAACTTAAAAATCAGTTATAGACTATGAGAAGATACTTGTAGTGCACATACCTACAAGCTTTACTAAATAAATAGAGCCTCAGAATTAAAAAAAAATGCAGTAGAACAATATGCAAAAACTATAAGGCAGGTTATACGGGAATATGTTTATATTTTAACTAAATATTAAAATCATGAAAATATACTTCACCTCCCTAGTAATCAGAGCAACACAATTAAAACAACAATGAACTATTATCATACATCTGGTTGAATGACATTAATTATAAAGTCTGATAACTCTAAATGTTGATGAGAATACATTATATAAACAATCTGAAAAATATTTTTTTCATCATTTAATATACTTGGGTAGGTGAAAACTATAACTGACCACTTCCTTTTTTTCCAAGGAAGCATGTATAACACTGTTCTTTGTTTAGAATAACAAAATATTGGATCAAGGTTAATGCACATAACAAACATATGGTAAAAATAAGTTGCAGTTTATTTATTAATTCAGAAATTTATTAATTAAAATAAATTAATTGTAGTTATATGTATTGTCACACTTTTGAACAGTAAGAGAAAGTTAATTCTGTGTATTTTTGGTATTATATATATGTATGTGTGAGTGTTTAAATATGTAAAAGCATATGGTTTTCTAAGTATATATGTAGTAAAAGTACAAAAATATACTAGAGAATGATCAACCTGTAAATCAGAATAGTGGTTTTTTTTCTAAAGAAGTAGAAAGAAAGGAAATATGAACCAGTAGTTGTATACTGTAATATTTGATTCTATCTAATTAGTAATAAGTAATTACTTAAAAATAATAATTGGAAGGAAAATATTAGAATAATTTTAACTATGATACATCCTGGCAGTGAGTAGAAGATGATGTCATGCTAATTTCTACAATTTATTTTGGAAGTATTTTATAATTTTAAAACATAGAAAAGACAAGCAAAAAATCCACCATTGTGAGGGAATTAATTTTGGTGACAAGTCTTCCTTTGCTCACGCTTCTGTATGGTACTGTTATTAAAACTTTGGGTGAACCCACCTTTGATTAAAATAGTATTTCAAATGAGGCTGGAGGGATACCTGAAAGCTACATCTATTTCTAAATATCTTTCCTTTGCGATAGTGACTGTGACGCCCTCTATCGACCTCTTTCTTTAAGGCACCTTCAAGAATATAAATGGGCTTTAAATTTTAAAACATGACTATCAGAAAAATGAGAAATTATACCCCAATTGATTCAAATGTATGCATTGCCAAGATCATTGTAATGTCATGTGCAGCTAATAAAAAAAATGTGAAAAAATTACTATCTGGAGATGAAGAACCATAACTAGCATAAATGTTCTTATAAGACTAAATTTTACTTCTACTTAATAATAATATATGTGCCAGAGTATTTTAACAGGGGATAACTAACTTTAGATAGGGTTTAAAGGAGTAGCCAAAGATTAGCCTCGGCTCTCCTTATATGTCTGTCGCAGGAAAGCAAGATGGGAAAAGAATTGACGAAAATTGTATTTGAAGACTCTGTAAGAAATTTCAGTTTATCAAAGGAAAATACTATTTCACAAGCAGTTTACCTCAGGTCAATTTCTCAAATGGAGGTGAACTCATAAAAAGCCAGGACAGTGTTATTTAGCTTCTGTTTGAAGGCCAATGGCTGGCCCCTACACCATGGCTCATGGGCTCCTCTGGGAGAGAGAATTGGGCTCAATATGTAGTTAGAGGAGATTAACAGTTTCATATGTCATCTCCCACTTCTGTAATTACTCATTCAACCTATATTTTGGAAACAAAAAATGATTCTCTTTAAAAGCTAGACCTTCCTATTGCCCCTGTGTATTTGTTCACTTGCTGACTATAACTGGGATGGAGCTATTATTCCAGCAGGAGAGTCCTATTAAAAGAACATGGCATGGATGGTCACTTGCTTTCAGTTTTCACACAATGGTATAGGTTTCCTGACCTAAATTTGTCCCACAATAGTGGGCATATTTACAAGTTAATATTGTCTTTCTCCACTTTAGATTTGCATCTTTTTCCTTGAAAAATTCAGGGCAAATATTTTTTTCTTATCCCCTTTACCACCAAGATACTCTTTCAGATAGACTAGTAGATTATGTACTGATACAATGGTCAATAGAGATTTGCCATTTAGTTGTTGTCATGCAACAATAATTTGGGCCGTTTATTGTAATCTTCAGTATGAAAGGTGAGGGATTCTCTTTCAAAACATGCTGCCTTCTGTAGCAAAATATTGATATAAAAGATGCTTTTATGGCTTGCTTATTATTGGTGTGGATGGTTCATGGATCAAACCTTCTCTCCCAAAATACGAACACATTAAAATCTTCATAAAACTCAGTGGCTCAGGAGGCTGAGGCAGGAGGATCAGGAGGATGGCAAGTTGAAGGCTAGCCTTAGCAACTTAGTAAGATCCTATCTTGAAATAAAAAACAAAAAATGGACTGGTAATGTGGTTCATTGATTAAGCTCCTGTAGGTTCAATCCCAGTACCAAACAAACAAACAAAATCAAAACAAAACTTCATTAAAAAAATTTTTTAATGATATCCCCGAGCCTTCTCATAACAAAAGTGCCTTACATTAGCATCTCTTCCTAACTCTGTGGTCAGTGAAATCACATTATTGTTTTAATCAACCAATACCACTAGAGCCACCAAACACTGCAGTTTAGGACTTCTCAATCTCCTCACTATGCTGGTTGTTAAATGGGCACCTTGTTCTATAATCATTATTACTATGTGCATCAAATTCATTATTATCCTTTTAATCTACAGTATTTTCAGCAATTGTTGTGAGTGGCTTCTCATTGTAGCAAATTTAATATTTCAAAACCATAAAACTCCAAATTAGAGAAAGAAGTTACATACCCATATTTTCTAGAAACTCTTTTTCCTTGTTCTTTTGAACCCACAATAATTCTTTTAAAGGATTATGGTATTTGATAATCTTTCTTTGTTTTTGGTGGTTCTGAGGGTCAAACCTAGGACCTAGCACAAGCTAAGTATGTGTTCTATCACTATCACCTCATCCCCATATATTATTATCTTAATTTGTTCCCATGGAAAAGATAGTTTAATTCACAAGCATAGTCTGAATCTTATGTTTATTATGAGGCATATGAGAGCAGGGATGAGCAAAGCAAGTAAGGGTTCCCATACATAAATAATTAAACTTTGTTCTGAAAGAAGTCATTCCAGAAGAAAGGAGAGCCAATTAACCTTTGTTGTTTTAAAGAACAGTCAAGTTTGGAAGGAAAAACTGGTTTATAATGTGTTATTGAATTCTCTTGTCTTCCCAAGCAGCTTTCTTAGAACCATTATTGAGTACAGTTAGGGAAATACAGTATAATATAATTATGCATCAAGAGCTAAATGTATTTAAGAGTTTGAGGGTAGAAAATTTGGAAAAAGATCTCCATTTGACCCAGTTATCCCAGTTAGGTTTATACCTAAAAGACTTAAAATCAGCATCTTACAGTTATACAGTCACGTCAATGTTTATAGCAGCTTAATTCACAACAGCTAAACTATGGAACCAATGTAGGTGCCCTTCAACAGATGAGTGGATAAAGAAATTATAGTACATTTACACAATGGAATGTTACTCCATTAAAGAAGAATAAAATTATGGCATTTGTCAATAAATGGATGGAGCTGGAGAATATGCTAAGCAAAATAAGCCAATCCTATGAGAACCAAAAGCTGAATGTTTTCTCTGATTTGCAGATGCTAACACACAATAAGGGGTGGGGGAGAATAGAGGTACTTTGGATTAGACAGAGGGGAGTGAAGGGAAAGTAGGGGAGGGGTAAGAATTATAGTAGAATGAATTGCACATTATTACCCTATGTGCATATATGATTACACAACCTGTATAACTCTACATCATGTACAGCTAGAAGAATGAGAAGCTATACCCCATTTTTGTATGATGTGTCAAAATGCATACTACTGTCCTTTGTAACTAATTAGAACAAATAAAAAAAGAGTTTGAGGGTAAGGCATTGGTGATGTTGGGACAAGCAGCACTGGCTGTAATTGAAAGCAAGTCTTCTGTTGGCTCTACGTTCAAAGGAGATGGAGCACAGTAGCTTTAGCAGTGTTCGACAAAAGTTATCTATGGGCAAATATCAGTGTCCTCAATAACAGATATCAGGAACCTCAATGCTGATAACATTATCTTTGTTAGACAGCAGTATCTTAAGTATTATAATTCTTTTCAGTGGTTGGTGGTTGGATTAACTATGGAGAGGTGAAACCAGAGCATAAGAGGATAGTATCTAAGGGAATTTAGATGTAAAATAGATATGAGACATCTATTGGAGACTCCCAAAAGCATTTTGGGGAAATTTGAATAAGACAGAAATTCTTTTAGTTCAGGCAAAAGTAAAAAAAAATAGTTCCAATTGTAGCTCTATTTGGAGCTTCAGTTTGCTGAAAAGCATGGATTTCACATATATAATAGAAGACATCATAAGTCATGGGACTTATTCAATAAAGAGAGGAATCTTGTTTGGCTTACTCAGAGTCATGTGCTGAAGATCTAATTGTTTATTTAAGAAATTTTCAATAAGTTTGTATTACTCTAAGATTTTAATATGGTTGATCCAGATGACCCATTACAGAGAACTCTAATCAACCCCCTATCTAGCAGTTGTTTCAGCCTCTTTTCACACAACATGCACACCGTTGAATCAGACCCAAGTCTTGCCAATTCTAAGTCCTCAAAATTGCCAATATCTTTGTTGCTTTCCATCGACACTCCTGCCCCTAGTTTGAGCATCAGTACCTCTCCTCTCAACTGTGGTAGTGGATTGTTTCTTTATACTTGTTACTTGAATTATGGCTGTGGCCTCTTCATCCACACCTCTCACCTGAACTATGGCAGTGGCTTCTTCTCAGCTGAATTCTGATAGTAGCTTCTTTGTCCTCCTTTCTCTAATCTTATCACTCTAAGCTATCCTCCTACATGATGTTACACTAACATGCAAATCTTATTCCCTTGATCAAACTTCTTCCATCATTCCTTCATCATGTGGGCCCTAATCTCCCTTCACTTCCTTCTCATCTTCTTTACTACAGATATATAAACATGTGCTTTCAATGCCTGATCCACATGAAACTTTCTCCTACTTCCATGTCTTTAATCATGACCTATAATAGACTTTGAATTTTGTGCCTTTTCCCTTTGGATACACATTATTACTTCCCTTATACTTTATTCTGCTTCCATTTTACCATGTGTATCATCTCCATTATAATCATACTTATAATTTAGATATTGTTGGCTTACATGGTTTCGTTTCCCATGAACCTATAAGTATGGTATATTTCTGAACTATACTGCTCATATGTGGAAAATATGGTGCATATTTTCAACTGTAAGTGGAGAGCAAATAGTATTTGCTGCATGATGATTTTGAACATCTAATAGACTAAAACAACAGAATTACTTATAGTAGGACCTGATGCCAGGTACATAGTCATATTTGGGAAGACTCATTTTTGTAAAAATATAGGTTTCCTCAATTAAATAATATTCAAGGAAAGTACAGTGGAAACACCAAAAAAAATCAAGAGAATATTAATGAGCTGAACCTAAAATTTGTATGAATACTGAAGTTCTAGGAATTATCAAGAATTTTTTGAAGAGTAATAACAAAAGGGATTCATTGTAGGTAATAATTACCAAAAAAAAAATCACTATGCCAATTAAATCCAGGTAGCATGTCCACAGGGATATAGACTGGTAGAATAAAAGAGATAAGTAATAAAAATTTGGCAGGGGCCTCTTCTCAGATGAATTCTGATAGTAGCTGGGAGAAGGAAATAGAAAAAAGGTATCATTACACATCAGTGGGTAAAGGGTAGATAATTCAATAGATGGTCCATGTTGGGACACCTGAAAAAATTTCCTCCCTCATATCATATCTCAAGAAAGTTTGGTGAATTAAAGGTGTAAATGTGAAAAACAAAATTGACTTAGGAATAAATACTGAAAAATGTCTTCATGTCTTTAAATATTTAATTAGTGGCAATAGTACTAATACTATTAATGTAGTAAAATATTAGTACCTCTACTAAAGGAAACTATAAAAATCACTAACACTCATCAAAAGTACTGTGTCTCAGGCCTTGTTTTAAGCACTTGATTTGTGCTAAGTAATTAAATCCTCACAACAAACTTAGAAGTGAGTTATATTACTATCCTATTTTCAGATGCATGAATAGCATTTTAACTTGTATATGGCAAAGTGGGTTTTTAATCCTTCTCCTGAGCCTATGTTCTTTATTCACTATTATATACAAATTACAAGCTATAAAGAAAAACATGAGCCAATGTGATTTCATTAAAATTAAAAATGCTTAAATAATTGGCCACCAAAGGAGCCACAGATTGGAAAGGATATATACTATACATTCACACACACACACACACACACACACACACACACACACAAGTGCGCGCATGCGCGCTCTTGCAGTAATACTTACATATCAATAAAAAATTAGCAAAAAATTAGCAAATGATACGAATATGCAAATCACACAAAGTAAACCTAAATTCCAATAAACATGATTAACTTTCCTAATGGTGGGAAGATGTAAATTAAAACCACAATGAGATACTACTTCATGCTCAAGTTAACACTGTGTTTTGGCAAAGTGGGGAGAAGTGTTGAATTAATATGCAGTCCTAGTGGGAGTATAAATTGATAGAACCACTTTGAAGAGCAATTATCAGTACCCAGTATAAACAAAGATATGCATAATCTGCAACCCAGAAATTTTATTTCTAAATATTTATAAAGAGAAATATGTTCTCATTTGCATAAGACAATATGTATAAATGTTTCTTAAATCAGTATTTGTGAGCATCTTAAAAGAGTAAACAACACAATTATCCCTTAGTGTAGAATGAATAAACTGATTTATTGCTATTGGGATGCATATTAATTAATATGCACGTTACATAAATATATTACTATCTGCATATTACATAAATATATTACTCCAATATGAACATGATAAAACCTAACTGCCCCAAAGATAAATATGGCATGATGTTATTTATGAAATTCCAAGCCAGGTAGATGTTTTTAGATATTAAGCATCCATTTCATGAAAATTGAAGGGAGATCAGTAGAGTAGAATAAAGGAACCAGGGGAAGAGAGGAGGGAAGGAAAGAGGAAATACTGGGGAATGATACTGGTCAAACTATATTGTTTTAGTGTGTACATATATGAATATGTAACAACAAATAACACCATTATGTACAACAGTAATGCACCAATAAAAATATGGAAAAAGTAAAAATCAGCTACAAGAAGATATGCATATTTGGAAAACTAAATATCCTTCTACCCCCCACCTCTCCCCAAAATAAAAAGGTAAACATCCAAAGAGCATGATATGTATGCATGTATGTATGTATGTATACATACATACATACATACATATATTTAATTAATGGGAATAATACACACACCCACACACACATGTAAAATTCATAATATTTTCCTTTGTTAGGGAGGGAGAAAGAATGGATATGAAGAGTAGGGTTTTAATTACATTTATATCTGTATGGAAATTATAAAGCAAATGTAAGATTCTAATAGCTATTAAATCTAGTTGATAGGTATATGGAAATCTATTATATTATTCCATGATTTGTTGTAACTTTTATATTATTTAATGCATTTTTGTATGAATTTTAATGTGCATTTGATATTTATTGTTAAAATTTTAAAAACAACACAAATAACTACAAAGGGCATGATGCCAGTCAACCAAAGCACATTCTCCTACAGTTCTGTGGGCGAGGCTGTCAGGCAGGGACAAGTGGTTTCACCATTGCTAATTCTTTCTCCCAGCCCCTCTGCCACTGCATAACAACCATTACTCACTCGTTGTTTAAAACAAATATATGTTGAGAGTCTGCTATTTTCTGGGCATTGCTGTAGTCTGTAGCATTTAACTTCTCAGAGTTTTAAATGATGTTTTATTCATGTGAGTATACTACACTGTCAGAAGAATATGAGTCAGCATAATTTTTTTTTCCCTCACAGGTTTTTGTCTTTGGGGTATTGGGACCCATCTCTGGCTTCATTATATAACTCCATAAGCTTCTACCACAGACCGTAGTAGATTTGTTGTCCCCAAACTCAATTAAGGAGACATTTTCCCTTAGACACATACGTTTGTTTTTGCTCAAGAGTTTGCCTTATATTAAGTATTTCTTATATTAAATTCTGATATATTGAAAATGTTGAACATAGGCAATAGCTGTCTTTCTGGGGGGATGTATAACACCAGGCAATGTGATGCCTTTGACTAAGGGCAAACCTAGGGAAGGAAGTAGGGTGATAAGAAAGGATTTTCCAAGTAGCTGGTCTTGGGTGCATCAGGCCTGAACATGAGGTCTAAGTGAAGCACTGTGTTTTGATTATAATGTTTTCCATACTCACACCTTATCTTTGATTTTCCTTCAAGACGTACAAACCTTTTTGTGTGAGAGATTCAATAATGAAGTAAGGCTCAGAAATGAGGTGAGAACATCCTTTTCATTCATAACACGAAAATAAGACAGCTGAGAATTCAAAAGTTTGGTTTTAAGACCTCATCAGAATGTCCTCACTAACTTAACTGCATCAAAGAAATATGACTGACACTTTGAAGTGTCACATATACACACAATGATATTTCACCAGAGAGACAGGCCTCAAGAGCAAGCTCAGAAGTGGACAAAAAAAAAGATGCAGTAGTGGAACATAGGCCTTCAACTGAAGTGGGTTTCTTTACTTGATTTGAATGACTTATGTTGAACTTCCTGGGTTTTTTGAGAGGATTCTTCCATCATTTAATTACCAGAGGGAAAAATTTTAACAGGATTTTGCAAGTAGTTTAACACTATTTCTCTTTGAAATGAATAAAATATTTATGGAATGAATGAATGAATCTTCATAGTTTATAAGACAGTATCTAGATTTATTTGAATTTTCTAATTTCCAAATAGCATTCTAACTATGAAAACTTTATTGGACTCAACATCTACTCAAATGAAATACCTACAGGCATTTATATTTGATGAATTGGCATAAATTTCTAAAAAGTAATAAATTAATGATTCTGTGATTCTAAGGCTAGAATATAGACTAATGCAAAAAGTATTCATTTTGAAGACAGGCAGATCTAGGTTAGTTTTGAATGTGTTGTTTCATAGCTTTTTAACATCTGGTAAGTCCTTTACCATCCTTAAGCTACAATTTCCTCATCTATGAAATGTGAAAAGTTATAGCCCCTTTTTAATTATACATAATGCCTGGTATAGTAAAGGGTTCAATAAATGCTAATAGTCTTCCTTCCTTTATGAAACATTTGGTTGAAAGTCCAGTGGCATTGCACCATTAGCATGCACAAAAGATGGTTATTCAGGAAGTACTCAAATTGAATGAGTAAGTGTAGATAGAGTCAAAGCAAAAGTTGCACTGGACAAAGTTAAACAGGCAAGGAAGATTTTATTCAAATATATTGTGGTAGGAAGAAAAAGAAGGAAGTCTGAATTCAAATCCACTGAAAAAATGAGTGCGATGATTTTATGCACTGAGTTAAAAACACGAGTCACATGTGTTGCTACTTTAATTTACCCAAGGGATAAGTAAACTTTCAAGTGTCTTTGTAATAAGAAGCACACAGTTGTTTTACAACTTGGAACAAACATCCACCAGAATTAAGCTTCTAGTCTCCCACAGAGAATGGAAGATAGGGACGCTGTCTCCCTTGATGTTTACATGTCAGAGGGATGGCTCCAAGGTGCTCAAGAATGGTAGTCCATATGTGTTTAACCTGATTGAAACATTTAAATAAATGTATAATATATCAAAACATCACATAGTATTCCATTAATATGTATAATTTTGTTTTTGTGTATCAATTCAAAATTAATTTAAGTAAAATGATATTTGCTGAAGCTTCTTGGTAAATATTCTTTATCAGATTGAAGCATTACCTGCCTATGTCTAGTATGTTAATTTTCAGTGGGTTTTGAGTTTTGCCAAATATTTTTCTGAATTATTAAAGACATCATATGATTTATTTTATCCTTTATATTTTTATTTGTGCATTCTAATTTTACATAATGGGATTCATTGTGACCTATTTGTTCATGCACATGACATAATTTGTGTAATTTTACTCCCTAGTACTTTCCCTATCCCTTCCCTCATTCTTCCCTGGGTTTCCCTTTCTGTGCGTGACTGGTCTCCCTTTTACTCATTTATTTTTTAACTGACACATTATAGTTATACATTAAAGTAGGATTTGTTGTGATGTATTTGTACATGTGCATGTCATAATTTGGTCTATCTCATTCCCCTGGACCTCTTCTATCCCTCCTCTGCTCCCTCAATCTCGAACTCCTATCTATACTCTACTGTTATCCCTTCTATTTTTGCCCTTCTTTTTTAAATGTTAGATTTCCTCAAGCTGAGACGGAGAAAAATACTTAGAAAAAATTCCTAAGGTAAACCAATAGCAGAATGGGTAAATTTGACTACAATACCAAACAAAGCTTTATGGTGGATAATTTTATATCAGTAGCAGAGAAGGTCTAGAAACAATACAGGTAACAGTTATTTCCTTTTAGCATAAGCAGAGTGCATCATCTATACCCCTGAATGTCTCAGACACTGGTTAAGTGTTGCAGGGTAGGGGTGTGAATTTCCCTGGTGGAACTTCAGCTTTTCAGTTTGGATACACATTATCAACAGCTTGAGGGTATCAGTCTGACAAAGTAACACAGGTATTGACTTTTTTGAATAAGCATCAGGTAGCTAGAAAAATGGAAAAAGCAATCTGAGCGTATATGAATGGAGCATTGACATCTGCTAAAGTGGTAAATTAACGGACTTCAACCAATCATAAATATCTGGCATAAACCCTACTTGATCTTACAGTAACCTTTTTATATATTGCTAAGTTTGATATGATATTTTATTAAAGATTTTTGCTTATATAAGGTTGTCTTGGTCTATAAATTTCTTTTCTATAAATTTCCTTTGATTTTATAGGAAGGGTTAAATTATGTTTCATTTTTGCCTCATTTTGAGATTTGGGTTTAAGATTTTTTTTTCTTCCTTAAGATTTTGAATAATTTACCAGTGAAGCAATTCTGGCTTAGAGCTTTCTTTTGAAGATTTCTTATTACTAGATTCTGGATTCTAACAATAGCTAACTGTTTAGTTTTTCTTTTTCTTTTATTGGTTTTGATATGTTGTAATTCTAGGGTATTTGTTTCATTGGAATCATCAAATGTATTGTCATTGACAACTCGTGGACATTCATATCGCCATCTTCTTTCCTGCATTTGTAGAAATATTTATTATTTATTCTAACAACTTTACTAAAAATTCCCAGAAAATTAAAATAAACTACATTTCTGACCTTTGGTATTCACTCAGATACATTTCACAAACAATAGCACATATGTACTCTTTTGAATTCAGCATTTTTTCCTTTAACATCACCATTATTCATCTTCCAACGTTGTCCATTTCCTTACAATTTTAATAGCTATGCTATTTACCTTCCTGTTTCTATGTAAACCATTTGTATTTTTCTGTTGTTTTGTTACTATGAATAACATACTAAAATATCTTTGCACTAATTAGATGTGAAAATGACATAGGAACTATTAAGATTACACAATAAAATGGCATCATCATAATTTTTCTTTTGGATTATTGTCTTAGAATAATTTTCCCAAAGTGTGGTTTACAACATCATCAGTGGACATGAGCAGTTCTCCAGCTCTTGTTACCTAAGGCAGTGTGCTTCCTTAACCTATTGAGCCACTTTGCAATGCTAGTATCAATACGTTAAAAAACAAAAACAGAAAATTCAACCAGTATTTTCCAATTGGAGGGAAATATGTCCAAATATGTTAAGAGTGAACTAAAAACTAGTAGTAACCATAAATGGACTATTAAAGCTTCAAGAGAAGGAACTATTAATCCAAGATCATTGTCGTTAATATGCTGTCACTTTATTCGACACAGAATGTTTTTGGTTTTGACTTTTATTTTTTTGGTCATTGTTTTTTAGGTGCTTGTAAGTGATGGAGTCAGGGATATCTGATATGTGATAAAGAGTTGTGTGTATGGGTTAAGGTGCTGACCTATAATCAGGTTTTGAGTCATTTTGAGAGGAATTTTAATTTTTTCTCCAGTCTCCCAACATTATTGTCTTTTGCGTTTTGCTAATGTCTCTGCTTGCTTCTAGCTCCTGGTATTCAATGCTCACAAATATTCAGGACTTCCCTCTTGCTAATGACTCTGTGGCTGACTGATGATGTCATAAAGGGTCATTCTTCTCAAGGAAAGTGAGTTGATTAGAGATTAAAAGGTAAAGGAATTAAATGATGCTCTGAAATGTGCCATTTGGGGCACAATCTAGTTGGGAGTTGCAGAGGGAGAATAAGAACAGCAGGAAGACATTGTAATTTTCCTTTAAAAACAAACAAAACTTTCCAGTTGGCTGTAGAAAGAGAATTGCCTGGAGAAGGCAGCAACTGGATTTTATGGTTCCAAATTTTATCTTGAGATTCACCTTTTATATGATGGTCTCCTGGTGATTACACATGTTATAACCATAGAAAACTGAAGAGGAAAGCATTATCTTTTTGATGTCTGGAGAATCTATAATGCATTTGTAACTAGTTGCCCTTTCCCTCATTTCTCTGAATCAGCTTTACCAGAGGTTCATTGATTTTCTTAATCTTTTTTTTTTTTTTTTATATTGGGGATTGACCCCAGGGTGTTTAACCACTGCCACATTCTCAGCCATTTTTTTTAAAAAAAATATTTTATTTAGAGACAGTGTCTCACCAAGTTGCTTAGGGGCTCACTAAGTTGCCAAGACTGGCTTTGAACTTTTGATCCTCCTGCCTCTGCCTCCGCCTCCCAAGCTACTGGGATTACAGGCATGTGCCACTGTGCCTGGCTGATTTTATTAATCCTTAAAAACATATGCAGATCTTGGTTTTCTTGACTTTTTTATTCTGATTCCTCTTTTTTCTTTCTTTTTTAAAAATTTTTTGCCATTATTTCTTATTTTGTTTATTCTGACATTTATATATAATTTATTTGCATTTTTCTTAACTTTTCATTTGGTAGACAATTATATTATTTATTTCCACTCTTCTTTTCTAATACAGGCATTTCAGTGCTACAAGTTTTCTTTTAAGCACTGCTTTAGCTATGTTCAGTTTATTTTAGTATGTGAAGTGTCAAATAATTATTGTGATTCAGTTAAAAATATTTTCTAGTTTCTGTTTTGATTTCTTTTCAACCTATGTATTATTTGGAAGTATGCTGCTTAATTTTCAAGTTCTTGTAGTTTTTTTCCTAGGCCTATGTTTGTTACAGATTTCTATTTAAACCACTGTGATCAGAAAACGTATTTGAAATAATTTAATCTTTTGAAATGTGTTGAGGCTTCCTTTATGGCTCAGCACAAAGTGTCTGGTTTTAAGCATTCCATGTACTCTGGAAATGAGAGTATAACTTCTCTCATTATATATAGCATTCTTTTTATATTAATTAACTCAAATTTGTAATTGTGTAGTTAGATCTTCCATATCTTTATAATTAGTTGATTTCCATTCCTACTTTTTCTGTCACTAATTGAGAGAAGTATATTGAAGTTTCCTATTCTGATGTGGGTTTGTCTGTTCATTATGATATCTTCCTGATGATTGACCTTTTGTCATTAGGGAATGTTCCTTTTTTATCTCCCACAATGCTTCTTGTCTTGACATCTACTTTGTTTGATATTAGTAGAGCAAGACCCGGTTTCTTTTCGTTAGGACTTGCAAAACCTCTTTTCACATTTTTTTCTCATAATCCTTTTGTTTTTCTTATATTTAAAAGTATATCTCTTTTAAGCACTGTCTAGTAAGGATTTTTAAATGTTTTATTCCATTGTTATATTTCCCGCCATTTCCTTGGAGTAAAAAGTTCAATAACTTCACAATTATTGACTTATTTGAGTAAATACATAAATTGCCTGCGCTTGATCTGTTTTTTTTTAATCTTCCTTTCCTCCTTTCTTCTTTATTTCTTTTTACAGTAATAGGGTATTTTAAAATTCCCTTTTTATTTCATAAATCTGTTACATATTCTGTCACTACTAGTCTTTCATGGTGACTCTAGAAATTTTAACGTTATCTCTGTTTCATAAATAATATAATTTTACAACTTTCCCCAAAGTGCTAGGGCTTTAGAACTTTTTTTTAAAAAGCATTCTGTGTTTCTTTTTTTTAATATTTATTTTTTAATTGTAGGTGGACATATATCTTTATTTTATTTACTTGAACATATCTTTATTTTATTTACGTGGTGCTGAGGATCGAGCCCAGTGCCTATTGCATGCTAGGCAAGTACTCTACCACTGAGCCACAACACCAGCCCCCAACTTTTAGAACTTTTAAGCACCATTATTTAGTTCTTTGTAACTGCTTAAAACATTGTTGATGTCTCTTTTCCTCATTGTGGACTTTCTTCCTAGTGTATCCTGAGGCTTGCTTGCATAGATTGCCATAGGCCCCACAGAGGAAAGAAACAACTGGAAATCATCAGCTTATTTTGAAAGCGTTATACCCTTTTTGGAATTTTAGTTCATCCATTAATTCTTGCTTATAGACATGCCTGTCACTTTTAAAACATGAGTTGTGTAATTTATCCACCTCTCCTTATTGTAGTAGTGAGAGAGCTGACCTCAATGTGTGATCTACTACATCTTATTGGGAATTGAAGGTCCATCCTTTTTTTTTTTTTTTTTTTTTTTTTTTTT